>NC_045984.1:873014-1099487 GCF_010909765.2 Amblyraja radiata | reverse complement strand
GGGGGAGGAGGAGGGGGGGAGGAGGAGGGCGGGAGGAGGAGGGGGGGAGGAGGAGGAGGAGGGGGGAGGAGGAGCGGGGGGAGGAGGGAGGGGGAGGAGAGGGGGGGAGGGGAGGGGGGGGAGGGGAGGTGAGGGGGGGGGAGGAGGGGGGGGGAGAAGAAGGGGGGAGAGGATAGGAGGAGAGGGTGGGAGAGGAGAGGGTGGGAGAGGAGAGGGTGGGAGAGGAGAGGAGGAGAGGGGGGAGAGGAGAGGAGGAGAGGGGGGAGAGGAGAGGAGGAGAGGGGGGAGAGGAGAGGGAGGGGGGAGAGGAGAGGGAGGGTGGGAGAGGAGAGGGAGGTGGGGAGAGGAGATGGAGGAGAGGGGGGGAGAGGAGGGGGAGGGGGGGAAGGGAGAGAGAGTGCCCTTTTACTTCAACCCAAACAACCATTTGCAGGCAGTGCTTTTTTACCTCTAACCATATTTTCATTTTCATTCCAGAGATTCACCACTCTCTGTGTGAAAAATGTTTTCCTCATCTCGGTCCTAAAAGATTTCCCCCTTATCCTTAAACTGTGACCCCTTGTTCTGGACTTCCCCAACATCGGGAACAATCTTCCTGCATCTATCCTGTCCAACCCCTTAAGAATGTTGTAAGTTTCTATAAGATCCCCCCTCAATCTTCTAAATTCTAGCAAGTACAAACCAAGTCTATCCAGTCTTTCTTCATATGAATGTCCTGACATCCCAGGAATCAGTCTGGTGAACCTTCTCTGTACTCCCTCTATGGCAAGAATGTCCTTCCTCAGATTAGGAGACCAAAACTGTACGCAAGGTGTGGTCTCACCAGGACCCTGTACATCTGCAGTAGAACCTCCCTGCTCCTATATTCAAATCCTTTTGCTAACATACCATTCGCCTTCTTCACGATGAAAGAAAATGGACGTCCCGGCGAAGGGCGAAGGACAGCAACCGCATGTAGTTGGGGAAAGGCCGCAGAAAGCTGAAAATGCCAAGGGGATGACAAGCAACCAGAAACAACGCGAAACAAACTCGCCAACGGGCAAAACCGAGGAAAAACAACCAGATCGCTGAATAAAGCAGAACAACCCCTGGATAAGACATCGGACGTCGAGAAAGGAAACCAAGCTGGTTTGGAGCAGCAAGAGAACACCTGACCAAAGGCAGGTCATTTATTACAGAGCCACAAAATACTTAATGAAAAGACCAAATTACGTTTTATTTAAGATACTGCATACAACGAGATTGGTGATAAAACTATTCACAATTTTAAAGGTGCAATTTCTGCGGAATAACGAATAATGAAAACAAAAAAAAAACACGAAATATATTAAAATCAAAGTTTACTGTCTAATTATTAATCTGTGCACTATGAGAAAAAAGGTACCTGCAGTTATGTTTGTCTACATTTCATTCATTTTCACCCAGAGAGTTGTGTATCTATGGAATTCTCTGCCACAGAAGGCAGTCGAGGCCAGTTCACTTGATGTTTTCAAGAGATAGTAACGCTCTTAGGGCTAAATGAATAAAGGGATATGGGGGATGATCAACAATGATCATATTGAATGGCGGTCCTGGCTCGAAGGGCCTACCCCTGCATATATTTTTTTTGTCTACGTTTCTATTTGTTTACGATGGAAACCCCTTCAATCTCGGACTGTACGAAGATATACCCACGGTCCTCACAGGGAGGCACACGCATAGAATGTACAGTAATGTTGCCAGGTACATTTACTGTACAAGAGGTTTATCGAGGGTTCATCATCAAACAAAGGAATCAATTTATCTTAACCTAAAATGTTATTTGATCAATCGTAAATGGAAAACTACCTCATATTTTTTAATTTAAACTCGATCTGCCCAAGTGAGAATGTGCAAATTCTGTGTCTACACCTATCTTCAAACATGTGGGCCCCAGTGTGAGATTCCGCCCATTGTTTGAGGGGTGACACCGCCAGACTCTGCCCCTCGATATCCAGCAACAGCAGATCCTTAGACTATTGTCTTCTTCCACAGAGAATGTATGTGTAGTATGTTTTGCACAGTTTAGTTTTGCTATTTAAAACATTGTTTAAAAATTCAGAATAATGTTTATTTACAGGGGGGTGGGGGGGTTGGGAGGAGAATATGCAAACTGCTTTCAACAGCACCCAGAGTTAGGATTGAATCGGGTTACTTGGAGCTGTGAGGTTACCTCAGTAACTGCTCCATCACAATGCTGTTCTTTACAACCTCATAAAAGCAGTCTATGTTGCAGCTAGAAGGTAGACAAAAGTGCTGGAGAAACTCAGCGGGTGCAGTATGCTGTGGCTCTGTAATAAATGACCTGCCTTTGGTCAGGTGTTCTCTTGCTGCTCCAAACCAGCTTGGTTTCCTTTCTCGACGTCCGATGTCTTATCCAGGGGTTGTTCTGCTTTATTCAGCGATCTGGTTGTTTTTCCTCGGTTTTGCCCGTTGGCGAGTTTGTTTCGCGTTGTTTCTGGTTGCTTGTCATCCCCTTGGCATTTTCAGCTTTCTGCGGCCTTTCCCCAACTACATGCGGTTGCTGTCCTTCGCCCTTCGCCGGGACGTCCATTTTCTTTCATCGTGAAGAAGGCGAATGGTATGTTAGCAAAAGGATTTGAATATAGGAGCAGGGAGGTTCTACTGCAGATGTACAGGGTCCTGGTGAGACCACACCTGGAGCGAAGGAAATAGGCAACGTTTCGGGCGAAACCCTACTTCAAACTATGATGCAGCCAGTTTGGACTTCAAACACACTATGATAAATGAGACTGACATTTACACTGTCAGTGTAGAAAACACACTGCTGTTAGAATTAGAATTAGAATTAGATTCCTTTATTGTCATTCAGACCTTTCGGTCTGAACGAAATTATGTTGCCTGCAGTCATACACAGAACCAATAAAAACAAAACATACAATAAACACAAATTAAACATCCACCACAGTGAGTTCACTAAGCACATCTTCACTGTGATGGAGGCAAAGTCTTAGTCTCCGTCTCTTCCCTCCTTGTTCTCCCTCTGCGCTGAGGCGATCGATCCAGGCCGGAGATGCTGCCCTCCAGTCCAGCGGACCTCCGTGGTTATGTCGCCGCCGCCGAAAGCCGGAACGCCGTCTCCGCTCCGAGACGGCCCGCCACAGCATCAGCTCCGGGCAGCCGCCCCAGCTACAGGCCGCCGCCCCAGCTCCGGGTCCCGCAGTCTCAGCTCCGAGCCCTGCCGCATCAGCCCCAGGCCGCCGCCGAAAGCCAGAACGCCGCACCAGCAAGTCGGGCCACCGCTGCCCCAGCCCCGAAGACGGCCAGCCTCCCGCTGGTGAGTCCTGGCTGGCTCTGCAGCGAGCCGCAGCTGTTAACAGCGCCGCCACTTCCGGTTACTGGGTAGTGGTGGAAGCAGATATGGTAGGGGCATTTACGAGCCTTTTAAAAGGGCACATAAAAATGCCAGCAATAGGGTGATTTCACGAAAGGTCACTGGAGCGTAGATCCGCACCCACGTGACCGAAAATTTTAACTGGAGTACATGCGTCTCTTCCGGTACATGTTAGTGAATGGGAAAACACGCACTTTCACACCCGTTAAAAACATCGAAAACGGCCCGTTTTTGAGCTGCAATTAACTGTAACAGTCGGGGTGACCGTGAGGAACAGCTACCTAAATTTACAGTCCAAAAAAAAGATAGAAACTAAGGTGTCAAAACAGCGGAAGTGGTTAGGGTACATTTGCCGTGGAGATTTAAAGATCGAAAATATCGGGAATTATCGCGTTTGCTCGCTGCATTTCATCAAAAGTAAGGCATTATTGACTTTTTATCTTTATTCATTTGTTATGTGAAAAGTATTAAAAGTTAAAAATCCGTCAGTAAAATTGCAATATCGCCCATGGTTCTCAGGTGGGTTTTAACATGCAAAATGAAAACGCTTCTGAAGCTCCATTTACCATTTAAATAATCGTAAACTATCAATGCGTTTTGAAATAAATTTTACTGAGATGCAAGCTAAGGAATGGGAACGCCATGCACGTGCAACAAGAAGAGAGTATTAAAGCAGCTTTGGTTGCAGCTCAAGCATCTATAGCTCTGCAATTTGATGGCGTTCTTGTGCACATTGTCTATCCTGCTCACAGTGGGTGCCCAAGCAGGATTGTTGACATAATTCCATGCTGCAGGCTTGTCTGTTATTAGATGATAAATAAATAAATAAGTAGTTTGGGTGATTGTGCAGGCTTTAAACAAGAAACATTGAGAAATATATTTTGGCAAATAATAAAATGTCCTGCTTTGTCCAACTAACAGCTGACAATTATCCCATTTATCAATTTATTTCAAAACGCATTGATAGTTTACGATTATTTAAATGGTAAATGGAGCTTCAGAAGCATTTTCATTTTGCATGTTAAAACCCACCTAAGAACCATGGGCGATTTTGCAATTTTACTGACGGATTTTTAACTTTTAATACTTTACATATAACAAATGAATAAAGATAAAAAGTCAATAATGCCTTACTTTTGATGAAATGCAGCGAGCAAACGCGATAATTCCCGATATTTTCGATCTTTACATCTCCACGGCAAATGTCCGCTAACAACATCCGATGTTTTGACACCTTCAGCTCCCTCTTGAATTGACCTTAGTTTCTATCTTTTTTTTGGACTGTAAATTTAGGTAGCTGTTCCTCACGGTCACACCGACTGGTACAGTTAATTGCAGCTCAAATACGGGCCGTTTTCGATGTTTTTAACGGGTGTGAAAGTGCGTGTTTTCCCATTCACTAACATGTACCGGAAGTGACGTATGTACTCCAGTTAAAAATTTCGGTCAAGTGGGTGCGGATCTACGCTCCAGTGACCTTTCGTGAAATCACCCTATAGAGAGATGTGGATCATGTGCAGGCAAATGAGCTTAGTATCATATTGGCATCATATTCGGCACAACATTGTGGGCGGATGGGCCTGTCCCTGCTTCGTACTGTTCTATGATCCATGTTCTATGACTGCAGGAGTTCAAGGAGGCACATCACCACCATGTATTCAGGATGGTTGGGGATGGGCAATTCATGCTGCTCTTATGATGATGCCCAGATTACAAAAAGCAGGTGAGATGCAATTTCCACGAAACAGACCTGCTCCCTCGTCATTAGCATTTCCTCCAACTAATCTTCATACAGTATCTTGGTAATACACAAGATTCAATGATAACACCCAGTTTAATTGTATTATCACCTTGAACTTCACACTGCTGTAAGTGGATGGTGCATTCCACGGGGATCGATGCTGGGAAGTGCTCGGATCCTCAAAGAGCTGACATTTAAGGAGCTACTAAATAAAAATGGTGAAACTGCCAGTATAAACATCTAGAACGATTATACTGAAACTAAAGTTACAGCCATCAGGGTAAAAAAGCACCATTTATGCACGGGAAGTAGACAAAGGAATTACGCAGAAAGTAGCCTCTTTCCCGCCATAAAACGAGTAACTAGATCGAGATGGTGAACATACTTGGAATCCAGGGGGGAAATTTGAAAATATGAGAACTTACGATTTAATGTTATACCACGTGTAGTCGATAATTTGCTGTTCAAGCTGCTGAATCGTTATCGGTCTTTTATAATAATGTGGTGGTTCTTAAAAGAACCTGTTTTTGGAATCACCTCACATTTACCTTTTAGCCTCCGAACCCATACAAGGTACGCCCTTGACGTTTCAGTGCATACACCACGTCCATAGCAGTCACGGTCTTGCGTTTCGCATGTTCCGTGTAGGTTACAGAATCCCGGATCACATTCTCAAGGAAAACTTTCAAAACTCCGCGCACTTCCTCATAGATTAGACCAGAAATACGCTTGACACCACCTCGGCGAGCCAAACGACGTATAGCAGGTTTGGTGATGCCTTGAATGTTGTCACGGAGGACTTTACGGTGCCGCTTTGCACCGCCCTTGCCCAACCCCTTCCCTCCTTTCCCTCTACCTGACATTTTACAAAAGTGAAACGAACGGGTTCCTCGATTCGTTCTATACCGGCTGTGCGGACCTGGGTGAAGAACAAGAAGGAAGTGGGATGCAACAAATATGACGTAACTCATCTTTCGGCGCATACCCATCAACGCCGAAATCAAGTTAAATTAAATAACCAATGCTCTTCTTCATCGAAAAAGGAGACACATTTGTCCACTTTCTTGCAATTAGTGAAATTATATGAATAATTGCAATAATCATTTATTTGTTGGGAAATAGAAACATAGAAACATAGAAATTAGGTGCAGGAGTAGGCCATTCGGCCCTTCGAGCCTGCACCGCCATTCAATATGATCATGGCTGATCATCCAACTCAGTATCCCGAACCTGCCTTCTCTCCATACCCTCTGATCCCCTTAGCCACAAGGGCCACATCTAACTCCCTCTTAAATATAGCCAATGAACTGGCCTCGACTACCCTCTGTGGCAGAGAGTTCCAGAGATTCACCACTCTCTGTGTGAAAAAAGTTTTTCTCATCTCGGTTTTAAAGGATTTCCCCCTTATCCTTAAGCTGTGACCCCTTGTCCTGGACTTCCCCAACATCGGGAGCAATCTTCCTGCATCTAGCCTGTCCAACCCCTTAAGAATTTTATAAGTTTCTATAAGATCCCCTCTCAATCTCCTAAATTCTAGAGAGTATAAACCAAGTCTATCCAGTCTTTCTTCATAAGACAGTCCTGACATCCCAGGAATCAGTCTGGTGAACCTTCTCTGCACTCCCTCTATGGCAATAATGTCCTTCCTCAGATTTGGAGACCAAAACTGTACGCAATACTCCAGGTGTGGTCTCACCAAGACCCTGTACAACTGCAGTAGAACCTCCCTGCTCCTATACTCAAATCCTTTTGCTATGAAAGCTAACATACCATTCGCTTTCTTCACTGCCTGCTGCACCTGCATGCCTACTTTCAATGACTGGTGTACCATGACACCCAGGTCTCGCTGCATCTCACCTTTTCCTAGTCAGCCACCATTTAGATAATAGTCTGCTTTCCTGTTTTTGCCACCAAAATGGATAACCTCACATTTATCCACATTATACTGCATCTGCCAAATATTTGCCCACTCACCCAGCCTATCCAAGTCACCTTGCAGTCTCCTAGCATCCTCCTCACAGCTAACACTGCCCCCCAGCTTAGTGTCATCCGCAAACTTGGAGATATTGCCTTCAATTCCCTCATCCAGATCATTAATATATATTGTAAATAGCTGGGGTCCCAGCACTGAGCCTTGCGGTACCCCACTAGTCACTCCTTTACTCCTACTCTTTGCTTCCAGTTTGCCAGCCAGTTCTCTATCCACATCAATACTGAACCTCCAATGCCGTGTGCTTTAAGTTTGTATACTAATCTCTTATGTGGGACCTTGTCGAAAGCCTTCTGGAAGTCCAGATACACCACATCCACTGGTTCTCCCCTATCCACGCTACTAGTTACATCCTCGAAAAATTCTATTAGATTCGTCAGACATGATTTACCTTTCGTAAATCCATGCTGACTTTGTCCAATGATTTCACCACTTTCCAAATGTGCTGCTATCCCATCTTTAATAACTGACTCTAGCAGTTTACCCACTACCGATGTTAGACTAACTGGTCTGTAATTCCCCGTTTTCTCTCTCCCTCCCTTCTTAAAAAGTGGGGTTACGTTTGCTACCCGCCAATCCTCAGGAACTACTCCAGAATCTAAAGAGTTTTGAAAGATTATTACTAATGCATCCACTATTTCTGGAGCTACTTCCTTAGGTACTCTGGGATGCAGCCTATCTGGCCCTGGGGATTTATCGGCCTTTAATCCATTTAATTTACCCAACACCACTTCCCGGCTAACCTGGATTTCACTCAATTCCTCCAACTCCTTTGACCGCGGTCCCCTGCTATTTCCAGCAGATTATTTATGTCTTCCTTAGTGAAGACGGAACCAAAGTAGTTATTCAATTGGTCCGCCATATCCTTGTTCCCCATGATCAACTCACCTGTTTCTGACTGCAAGGGACCTACATTTGTTTTAACTAATCTCTTTCTTTTCACATATCTATAAAAACTTTTGCTGTCAGTTTTTATGTTCCCTGCCAGTTTTCTTTCATAATCTATTTTTCCTTTCCTAATTAAGCCCTTTGTCCTCCTATGCTGGTCTCTGAATTTCTCCCAGCTTTTCCTGGCTAATTTGTACGCATCATCCTTCGCTTTGATACTATCCCTGATTTCCCTTGTTATCCACGGATGTACTACCTTCCCTGATTTATTCTTTTGCCAAACTGGGATGAACAATTTTTGTAGTTCATCCATGCAGTCTTTAAATTTCTTCCATTGCATATCCACCGTCAACCCTTTTAGAATTAATTGCCAGTCAATCTTGGCCAATTCACGTCTCACACCCTCAAAGTTACCTTTCTTTAAGTTCAGAACCATTGTTTCTGAATTAACAATGTCACTCTCCATCCTAATGAAGAACTCAACCATATTATGGTCACTCTTGCCCAAGGGGGCACGTACAACAAGACTGCTAACTAACCCTTCCTCATTACTCAATACCCAGTCTAAAATAGCCTGCTCTCTCGTTGGTTCCTCTACATGTTGATTTAGATAACTATCCCGCATACATTCCATGAAATCCTCTTCCTCAGCACCCCTGCCAATTTGATTCACCCAATCTATATGTAGATTGAAGTCACCCTTAATAACGGTTTTGCCTTTGTCACACGCATTTCTAATTTCCTGTTTGATACCATCTCCAACTTCACTACTACTGTTAGGTGGCCTGTACACAACACCCACCAACGTTTTCTGCCCCTTAGTGTTTCGCAGCTCTACCCATACCGATTCCACATCCTCCAAACTAATGTCCTTCCTTTCCATTGCGTTAATCTCCTCTCTAATCAGCTACGCTACCCCACCTCCTTTTCCTTTCTCTCTATCCCTCCTGAATATTGAATATCCCTGGATGTTCAGCTCCCAGCCTTGGTCACCCTGGAGCCATGTCTCCGTGATCCCAACTATATCATAGTCATTAATAGCTATCTGCACATTCAACTCATCCACCTTATTACGAATGCTCCTTGCATTGAGACACAAAGCCTTCAGGCTTGTTTTTACAATACTCTTACCCCTTATACAATTATGTTGAAAAGTGGCCCTTTTTGATTTTTGCCCTGGTTTTGTCTGCCTGCCACTTTTACTTTTCACCTTGCTACCTATTGCTTCTACCCTCATTTTACATCCCTCTGTCTCTACACTCACACATTTAAGAACCCCTTTCCCTTTAACTCCATCCTCCACTATCCCATTCGACACCCCACCCCCCTTATTCAGTTTAAAATCACCCGTGTAGCAGTGACAAACCTGCCTGCCAGAATGCTGGTCCCACACCTGTTAAGATGCAATCCGTCCCTTTTGTACAGTTCCCCCTTACCCCAAAACAGATCCCAGTGATCTAAGAATCTAAATCCCTGCCCCTTGCACCAGTTCCTCAGCCACACGTTCAGGTCCCGTATCTCCCTGTTCCTGCTCTCGCCAGCACGAGGAACTGGAAGCAAACCGGAGATAACAACCCTGGAGGTCCTGCTTTTCAGCATTTTTCCGAGCTCTCTAAAGTCACGCTGCAGAATATTCATCCCCTTCTTTCCGACATCGTTTGTGCCGACATGCACTACCACTTCCGGATGTTCACCTTCGCCCTTGAGGATTTTCTGCACTCTCTCCGTGACATCCTGGATCCTGGCACCAGGAAGGCAGCACACCATCCTCGCATATCGTCTGTTGCCGCAGAAACCCCTGTCCGTACCTCTCACAATGGAGTCTCCCACTATAATGGCGTTGCCTGCCTTAGGCCTTTTTGGTTTTGGCTCAACAGCCCTATTCGCATCACAAGCCAGTCCGCCGCCCAGTGTAAACACCTCTTCTGTCCCGACAGCTTCTAAGTGGGTGAACCTGTTCACAAGAGGTACAACACCCGGGGACGTTGGCATTCCATGCTTCCCTCCAGTTCTCACTGTCTCCCACCTTCTCTCTTCCAGTACTTTAGGTGTAACAATCGACTGTAGGACTTGTCGAGGAACGACTCAGTTTCTCGGACGAACCGGAGGTCATCCACTTGCTTCTCAAGTTCCCGAACACGGCCCTTCAGGAGCTCTACCTGGATGCACTTCTCGCATTTGTAGCAGCCAGAGGCACCAGCGGTGTCCTTGACCTCCCACGTACTGCAAGCATCGCACTGAATCAGCTTGCCTGACATCTCCTTCTTTCGTCTCTACCTCTCAAGCGTATTGCGTGGTCTCCTCTCCTCAGCCTCCTCGCCGAAGACTCTCGAGCCAAAGACTCACACTTTTCTCACAGGGCCGCTCACTCACTGCCGCTCGCTAAGAGCCGTCTTGCTTAAATTGACTGATAAATTGCCTGATTTACCAATTTACAAACCAAATTCCTCAGTTTTCAACTGTTTTCCCGGCACTGACTCACTTCTCTCCTCCCACTTGGGCTAGAGCCAATCAGTCGTATCTCTTGCTAACTCCTGCTGCTGTTGCTCCCAAAGCTACAGCAGTTCTGAAAGGTTATGTTAAAATATTGCAATTTTAGGGGAGGGTAACGAGTAATGGGGAGGGAAACGAGTAATGGGAAGGAAACATGTAATGCTTGGGATAAAGCTCTCTTTTTTTTCTTGAGGATTTCAAGCAAAGCATCTCTTAGCATAGCATCTTGGATTTACATTCCAGTCACTCTTGAAACTACTCTTCCAACCTCTCAAATTGAAAGAACGTAAACTTTAAAAATGTCCATTGTATCTTTCCTTGATCATCCTTACTATTTGCATATCTTTCATTTATTTGTTCTCTATCTCTCACATATCATCATCTACATCTCTTGTTTCCCTTTCCTCTAATTCTCAGTCTAAAGAAGGGTCTCAAACTGTAATGTCACCTATTCCTTTTCTCCAGGGATGCTGCCTGACCCATTCATTTTCACTTGTGAAACCACTGACAAGCAATGACATTTCAATTTTCATTTGCATTGGATTTATTCCCAAACAACTACCTTTAAAATGGCCCAAAAAGCTGAAGCGTCCATGTCACGGGCCTGGAAACTGGAACTATTCTGAGCTAATTCTGCTACCACCATCATTTATTGCAACAAGTGATGGCTTCCACTGATTGACGCCGGAAGCTTGCGTCCTTTGCAGGACAGACGATGACAGCAAGGTCAACATTTGTAACAAGATGGACACGAAAAGAAGAAGTAGACCTTTAAAATATTAGGAATACAAAATGTTGGAGTAATTCAGCATGTCAGGCAATAGTATCTCTGGAGAACATGGATTGGCAATGTTTTGGGTCAAAATCCTTCTTCAGAGTATGAAGAAGGGTCTCGACTGAAACATCACCAATCCATGTTCTCCAGATATGCTGCCTGACCCACTGAGTTACTCCAGCACTTTGTGTACTGTTGTGTATGAACCAGCATCTGTATTTCTTTGCTTCTACCTTTAAAATATTGTAATGAAAAGAAATACAACAATTGGTGTCTAATTAGCAATTTCCAAAACAAAAGCAGTTGAATACTTTTACAATAATCTGTCTTTGGTAATGTTGGTTTTGTGGTGTATGTGGACTTTTGATAGTGTGAAAATCCTCCTATTTGTTTAATTTACTCAAGCATTATCAGCACAATACCTGATTCCAGAGGAAAGAGAATCACATGAGACATTGACTTCAGTTGCTCTTATTTCATGTTGTATAAACTTTGTCCAGTTCTGTGTTACGGCTGGAACATGATGAATTGTGCTCCTGTTGGATGTCATGAATATTTTAAAGACATCATCACAAGCCTCCAGTCTAAAAAAAACAAGCTACCACCACCATCACCATCTGCTTTCCTCCCTAAAGTCAATTCCATATTCAGTTTTCCAATTCTCTCCTTTGATCCCATGTCATCTAGCATTCCAGAGGACTGCCCACACAGAACCTTATCAAAGGCCTTGCTGAAGTTCATATAGACAACATATGCAGCCTTGCTTTCATCAACATTTTGGTTAATTTAAGACAGGTGAGAAAAAACGTTTTCACCCAGAGAGTTGTGAATTTATGGAATTCCCTGCCACAGAGGGCAGTGGAGGACAAATCACTGGATGGATTTAAGATAGAGTTACATAGAGCTCTAGGGGATAGCGGAGTCAAGGGATATGGGGAGAAGGCAAGGCACGGGTTATTGATAGGGGATGATCAGCCATGATCACAATGAATGGCGGTGCTGTCTCGAAGGGCCGAATGGCCTCCTCCTGCACTTATTTTCTATGTTTCTATGTTAATTCTTCAAAATATATAATCATTTTCGCAAGGCACTTATTCCCACACATTAACTGACCGTCTATATGCATAGACACAAAATGCTGGGGTAACTCAGCAGGTCAGGAAGCGTCTCTGGAGAAAAGGAGTAGGTGACATTTTGGTTTGAGACCTTTCTTCAGATTGAAAGGTAGGGGAAAAGGAAACAAGAGCTATAGAAGGTCATTATAAAGAGAGAAAGAACAAATAAATGAAAGATATGCAAAAAGTAACGATGTTAAGGAAAGTTGGAACCCACGATGTTCCATTGCGGCCTGTGGGCTAGGTGTTAATGAGTTATACAGACAGAGAAACTCAACAGTTCGACAGTGAAACTAGTATGATAACTAGTGTGGGGGAGGGACGGTGAGAGAGGGGATGCAAATACTTGAAGTTAGAAAAATCAATATTTATTCCACTGGGATGTAAGCTGCCCACATGAAATGTGAGGTGCTGTTCCTCCAATTTGCATTTGGCCTCATTCTGACAAATGGAGGCGGCCCAGGACTTAAAGGTCAGTACAAGAATGTGAAGGGGAGTTGAAGTGTTTGGCAACTGGAAGATCATGTAGACCAGGGGTCGGCGACCTTGTTGTGCATGGGGGCCGGATCCCATGGCTGTGAGCAGTTGGAGAGCCACATCAAATAAAGGTCATTTAATAAATCTTTACATATTTATATATTTATTTTTCCAATGCGCTGTGCGGTTCAGGTCTGAGGGACAGGGATTTCCTTGCTCAGGTAGATCACATAACGGGGAGCGAGAGAGAGAGAGAGAGAGAGAGAGAGAGAGAGGGAGAGAGGGAGAGAAAGGGGTAGAGAAGAGAGAGCGCCCAGGACGGAGCAGCCAGCCTTCCGCCTAGTAGCTAACCGCCAACCACCACCTCCACCGGTTGCGCCTGTGCCAAAGGACACCGTGGCTGGCTGGCGGGCGGGCCGACAGAAGGTGCTGATGTGGCAGCCGGTTCCGCTGTTCGGTCCCGGCGGCCGTTCGCAGCCACCCGAGCTACTCCGACCCCCTCCTTCTCAACGTTCCTGCCCTCCCTGCAACTTTACCCCATTGTGTCCATGGGCCCGCACGGGACGTCTGCTAATGGGAGGCCAGGAATGGCAGCGCGGTAGTCCGCCATCCGAGCATCCACGAGCTGCGCCGTAGCCAGCTCCTTGTAGTCCACGCCGTGGTCTACGTCCGAGGCAGAAGGAAAAGTGAGACGGGACAAAGCGTCAGCGACTGCGTTGTGCTTACCCGCAACGTTCTGCACATCCGTAGTGAATTCAGAAATAAACGCGAGATGTTGCTGCTGGTGTGTGGACCACGGGTCGGACACCTTACCCAAGGCGAAAGTTAGGGGTTTGTGGTGGGTGAACGCGGTGAAAGGGCGGCCCTCTAAAGTAACAGAAATGCCGGATGGCCAGGTACAATGCAAGGAGCTCACTGTCGAAGGCGATGTAGTTGCGTTCAGTGGCCCGTTGCTGACGGCTGAAAAAGGCAAGCGGCTGCCAGCGGCCATCAATAAGCTGCTCCAGAACGCCACCCACTGCCGTGTCAGAGGCATCTACAGTGAGGGCCGTCGAGGCTGAGGGTCGTTTGTGGACCAACATGGTGGCATTGGCCAATGCTGCTTTGGAGCCCGCGAATGCCGAATCCGCCTCGGCGGACCATCGAGCTCCCACGGCTTGCCCGCGAGGCACTGGAAAAGGGGGCACATGACTTTGGCCGCTGCCGGCATCAAACGGTGGGAAAAGTTTACCATGCTGACAAATTCCTGAAACCCTTTCACTGTGCACGGCCGGGGGAACTGCCGAATGGCCTCTACCTTCGAGGGCAAAGGTGCGGCGCACTGAGGCGTCATGCTGTGCCGAATTGGCACTTAGCGGGGTTGATAATGAGGTCCAGGAGACGCTGGAACAGGGTCCGCAGGTGTTCGATGTGCTCCTGCTTGGTTCGGCTCACGACGAGGATGTCATCGAGGTAGGTAAAGATGGAAGCAGACCCCTCCCGACCATGTCCATACGCATTTGGAACGCCTGCAAGTCGTTTTCTAATCCAAAGGGCATACGCAGCCATTCGAACAGGCTAATGGTCGCGGTCTTGTGAACACCGTCTGGGTGGACGTTGTAACCGCGGGCCAGGTTGACTTTTGAAAAGAAAGTGGCACGCTCGAGGTAGGCAGAAAAGTCCTGGATGTGAGGCACAGGGTAGCGATCCCCGGTTGTCATGGCGTTCAGACGCCTATAGTCTCCACCCCCCAGATGCTTTGGGGATCATGTGTAGTGGGGATGCCCACGGGCAGTCCGAGCGCTGGACAATCCCCAAGTCCTCCATGAGTTGAAACTCCTCCCGGGCGTTGCGCAGCTTCTCCGGTTGAAGACGGCGTGCCCGGGAATGTACAGATAGGCCCACGGTGGGGATGTGACGGACGATCCCGTGCTTGGGGGCCGCCGTGCTGAAACGGGGAGTGAGGAGCCCCGGGAACCCGGTGAGGAGTGCGGCATAGGGGCCGTCAACCTCGGTGATGGTGCTGAACTGTGGGTTGGGTCGAGGCGGGGGCCGCGGGGCCGCGGGGCCGGTCAGTCGCTGGAATCATGCGCGCGTCGACCAGGAGGGAGAAGGCCCGTTGGAAGTCGGCGCCCAGGAGCGGTTGCGTGACGTCCACAATGATGAAAGTCCACTCATACCGGCGGGAGTCGATAGACAATGGGAAGGTCCACGTGCCGTAGGTCCGAATGGTACCACGATTAACAGCCATGAGCACAGGGCCCCGCTTACCAGCATGGGTGTCCCATCCAGTCGGTGGGAGGATGCTCACAATAGCCCGGAGTCAATGAGAAAACGGCGGCCGGTGTGACGGTCGCGGATGTTGGGGCGGTTGTTCGGGACGATCGTGGTCGCCTGTACAGACGATCGGCCAAGGCGTTTCCCTGAAACGAGCAGGGTTGCCGGCAGCGTCAGGCCTCAGCAGCCCTGCGGAGATGGTAGAACTAGAAGCACCATTTGAGGTGACTGGCGCGCGGGCAAGGTCTCCCGGTTGATGGAGCCGCCATCTTATTGCTTCGCGAGCCAGAATTCGTCGGCTATCTATCTCGGCAAGCTGCAGGGGTTCAGTGAAATCGGCGCCAGCAAGCATGAGGTGGTTGTCATAGAAACATAGAAAAGTCCTGCAGTCTCTGGAGTGAAACATGCAGGAGGAGGCCATTTGTGATCATTGTTGTGAGGAAAGAGTTAACAGACATGGTTGATTTAGACTAGGGATAGAAATATAACTTAGAAAGAAATAAGATGTCAGCAGAAGCCAGACTGCTGGTTGAATAGAAAGTAACAATATAAAGAACAGAGAGAAATTCTAGATAATAGCAGCAAGTACAGATGGTGACATTTCAAGGATGAGAGTCAGAAGATAACCACAGTCAGACAAGAACATAACAGGAACTGGGGGAAGGGGCATGAACTACTCTGTATATGCACTTGCTTGAAAATGTACTCACACCCACTATGACAAGATGCCTAATTTAAATGCACATGCGATGCATGATAGGGGAGGTGCCTTTGACGTTCGGTGGGCGTTCCACGACGTTCTCGTGGGAATCTGGGCTTTATGTTATGATTGGAAGAAGCTCAATGGGGAGAGATGAGAATGTGATAATAATGAAAAGAAATGTATAAAGATAGAAGACATCCCGATCCTCGGTGTGCCTCTAGGGGACATCAGTGGAGAGGCACCTATTCTGCAGAATATGAAATTAGTAAAAACACTTCTTTGTCTGAATTTGTCTCAAGAGCATTTGTGATTTTTGAATCTCACAACTTGGGGGCTCGTTTCCGAGATCCAATACTCTAGACAGCTGACGGGAGTAGACGGACGAAGGGAAGGTGCACCCTGCTGAGTTCAGCGGTCTCAGACTCCTTGCTTGCTGTCAGCTGTTTAAGCAGTAGTATCCGGACCAAACAGAGACTCGGCAAAGAAGTGAGAGTGATAGGAGATCGCGAAAATCGAGTGATTCTGTGCATAGACCCCGGTAAGAAACTTTTACTATTATAGTATTACCTGGGCAATTTGATAAGAGATCGGAGAGGAATTCCGATCGAGAGAATGGGAAATGTAAATGAAAAACCTGAAAGGGAGGGGAAAGGCCGTAAGCCAAATCCCCGCATTCTGCCCAATAGTCCATTGGGGCGAATGCTGAACCACTGGGGGGGAAGGAAATACCCAGGGGTTGGAGAAGACAACAATTATAAGGTATTGTTATATTGAATGGCCAAAACACCCGATAAAAGGAGCTTCGGTCTGGTGGCCAGAGGATGGGTCAGATGAGGATTGGGTACAGCAGGCATTGAATGTATATGTGAAAAATAAACCCAATCCAATGATAGAAGAAACCATGTATGCCGCGGTATGGGAAACAGGATGTAATTTGTTGAAATTAAAAGAAGAGGTTGAACAGTTAAATCCCTCTGCACCCTCATGGGATTTACTGGAGAACCTAGCTCCTCCCTATGTACATCAATTACCCGAAGTAGCGCCGTCAATTCAACTCCCGCCCCCACTCGTGGCGATGGGAGTGGAAGAGGTGACACCCGAGTCCGCTCTGGTGGTAAAGAGAAAGGTCAGGGTAAAACAAGAATTTAATGATGATGTTACTGACAGTAATTATACCGATAGTGACCCCAGGAGTGAGCAAGAAAAGGGAATAAAGAGAAAGGAGGCGGTCGGGGTAGATGAATTAAATCCCCTGTCACCAGGAGAGGGAGTCAGAAGGTCAGACAGAGTAAAAAGATCGGTAAAAATTAGACCTCTAAGAGAGGTACCCATGGGAGGACCCCAAGGGGGAATGGGGTTTGTTAATGTCCCCTTAACTAGTACTGAAGTGAGGAATTTCAAGAGAGAAATGAAAAGCCTCCTAGAGGATCCTTTAGGTCTGGCAGAGCAGTTAGATCAATTCCTTGGGCCAAACACTTATACATGGGAGGAGTTGATGGCCATTATGGGGAATCTCTTCACATCAGAGGAGAGGCAAATGATTAGGGCAGCAGCAATGAAAAAGTGGGAACAGGAGAACCCTCCAGGGCAGCAGAATGCAGCGGCAGCAGATAAATTTCCAGTACAAGAGCCAGATTGGGACAAGGGAACAGAAGCAGGACGAAGGAATATGAAGGACCTGTGGGATATAATTATAAAAGGGATAAGAGAGGCAGTACCCAAAGGACAGAATTTCGAACGAGCATTTGAGAATGGACAGCAGAAAGATGAGGCCCCGACAGTGTTCCTTCAGAGACTCAGGAAGAACATGCAACAGTATTCTGAAGTAGACCCGGACTCAGGGGCAGGACAACAATTGCTTAGGGCCAATTTCGTGACCAAATCCTGGCCTGATGTAAGGAAGAAATAACAGATAGAGACAGGAAAGTTCCTGAGACAGGATGATAAGGGATTTAACCCGAAAGTAGCAGATAAGAAGACGGCAGAGGCCGCGAAAGGGGGATGTGATAGAAGACGGCAAAGGCCGGGGACAACAGTGCAGGCAGGGAGAAAATATAAATTGAATAATCTATTTGAAGTAAGAATGAAACGAAGTGATTTGTTTGAAAACCGGTTTGGAACAAATGGTTGTAATGAGCAAGTTGTAAAATTGAACACAGACGCCCCGTGGCGGAGGTGGGAATTCCCACTGTGTTTGGGCCGTGGGGGATTGCGAACAAGCTGCAAAAATTAACTCTTTGTATCCTGGTAACCTGAAAAAGAGAAGTTGTAAAAATCGTTTCTTGATGTTCTTTTAGATTTCTTGTCAGTAAAGTTAACTGGAAATAAGTTAATTGATGAAACATGACCAGCTTTTATGCTGTTTTATGGTAGACATACAAGTTGAGAAACACAGACAGAGAGCGAGAGAGAGACACAGACACAGTACGAATAAGACAGTACCCCATTTCAACCGAGTGACGAAAAGGCTTACAACCAATCATTGAGAATTTATTAGAGGACGGGTTATTGGAACCATGTATGTCCCCCTACAATACTCCGATCCTACCAGTCAGAAAGACCGACAGGACGTTTAGACTCGTACAGGACTTGAGGGAACTGAACAAGGTGGTCCAAGCCCGACACCGGTGGTGCCTAACCCTTACACCATCATGGGACGGATACCACCAAGCCACAAATGGTTTAGTGTGGTAGATTTAAAGGATGCCTTCTGGAGCTGTCCGCTGGCAAAAGAGAGTAGAGACTTATTCGCCTTTGAGTGGGAAAACCTAAAAACCGGGCGAAAGCAACAATTCCGGTGGGCGGTGCTCCCTCAAGGTTTTACAGAATCACCAAATTTATTCGGCCAAATTTTAGAGCAGGTATTGGAGGATTTCCCAGGACACGGGGAAACGCAACTATTACAGTATGTGGATGACCTCCTTTTGTCAGGAGAGAGAGAAGATGAAGTAAGGGACGCCACAATAAGCCTGTTAAACTTCTTGGAAAGGAAGGGGTTAAGAGTGTCCCGTAACAAGCTTCAATTTGTGAAACAAGAGGTAAAATATCTGGGACATCTGATAAGTGGAGGAAAGAGACGAATCAACCCTGAAAGGATAGCTGGGATCACGGGAGTACCACTACCAAAGAATAAGAAAGAGAACCGAAAATTCCTGGGATTGATAGGATACTGTCGACTGTGGATAGATGGATCCTCCAGGTGCATAGATGGAAAAAGACATAGTGGGTACGGTATAGTGAACGGGGAAACTATGGAGGAAATTGAAAGCGGCAGGCTGCCTGGTAGTTGGTCAGCTCAATCTTGTGAATTATATGCATTAATGAGAGCTTTAGAATGATTGGAGGGGAAGGAAGGGACAGTATATACCGATTCAAAATACGCTTTTGGAGTAGTACACACCTTTGGGAAGATTTGGAAAGAGCGAGGAATGATAACATCTCGAGGTAAAGAACTAGCGCATGAGCAATTGGTAGGACAGACACTGGAAGCCTTGCAAAAACCAGAACGAATAGCCATAGCATATGTGGCAGGGCATCAGAAGGGTAACACACTGGAGGCCAGAGGAAATAGGGCAGTGGATGGGGTTGCAAAAAGAGCAGCCACAGAACAGATGGTAGAAATGAAGTCACTAATACCTTTAAGGGAACCAGAGGAAAAGATACCTATCTTTAGTGGGAAAGCATGAAAGAAATGGGGGCTCAGCGTACTTCAAATGGGAAATGGTGGACACCAAATGGAAAGCAGCTATTGAACAAAGAAATAATGAGGGAGTTATTAGGGAGATTACATGGACAAAGCCATTGGGGAACACAAGCCCTCTGTGACACCCTCCTCAGAACCTACGCTTGCTGTGGGATGTTTACCATGGCCAAACAAGTCATAAGGGGCTGTGTAATATGTCAGCGAATTAATAAGAAAATCGAAGGATGATGCATACAAATTAGCCAGAAAAAGCAGCATACCGGAGGACTGGGAGAAATTCAGAGACCAGCAGAGGAGGACAAAGGGCTTAATTAGGAAAGGAAAAATAGATTATGAAAGAAAACTGGCAGGGAACATAAAAACTGACTGCAAAAGTTTTTATAGATATGTGAAAAGAAAGAGATTAGTTAAAACAAATGTAGGTCCCTTGCAGTCAGAAACAGGTGAGTTGATCATGGGGAACAAGGATATGGCGGACCAATTGAATAACTACTTTGGTTCCGTCTTCACTAAGGAAGACATAAATAATCTGCCGGAAATAGCAGGGGACCGCGGGTCAAAGGAGTTGGAGGAATTGAGTGAAATCCAGGTTAGCCGGGAAGTGGTGTTGGGTAAATTAAATGGATTAAAGGCCGATAAATCCCCAGGGCCAGATAGGCTGCATCCCAGAGTACTTAAGGAAGTAGCTCCAGAAATAGTGGATGCATTAGTAATAATCTTTCAAAACTCTTTAGATTCTGGAGTAGTTCCTGAGGATTGGCGGGTGGCAAACGTAACCCCACTTTTTAAGAAGGGAGGGAGAGAGAAAACGGGGAATTACAGACCAGTTAGTCTAACATCGGTAGTGGGTAAACTGCTAGAGTCAGTTATTAAAGATGGGATAGCAGCACATTTGGAAAGTGGTGAAATCATTGGGCAAAGTCAGCATGGATTTACAAAAGGTAAATCATGTCTGACGAATCTTATAGAATTTTTCGAGGATGTAACTAGTAGCATGGATAGGGGAGAACCAGTGGATGTGGTGTATCTTGACTTCCAGAAGGCTTTCGACAAGGTCTCACATAAGAGATTAGTTTACAAACTTAAAGCACACGGCATTGGGGGTTCAGTATTGATGTGGATAGAGAACTGACTGGCAAACAGGAAGCAAAGAGTAGGAGTAAACGGGTCCTTTTCACAATGGCAGGCAGTGACTAGTGGGGTACCGCAAGGCTCAGTGCTGGGACCCCAGCTATTTACAATATATATTAATGATCTGGATGAGGGAATTGAAGGCAATATCTCCAAGTTTGCGGATGACACTAAGCTGGGGGGCAGTGTTAGCTGTGAGGAGGATGCTAGGAGACTGCAAGGTGACTTGGATAGGCTGGGTGAGTGGGCAAATGTTTGGCAGATGCAGTATAATGTGGATAAATGTGAGGTTATCCATTTTGGTGGCAAAAACAGGAAAGCAGACTATTATCTAAATGGTGGCCGACTAGGAAAAGGGGAGATTCAGCGAGACCTGGGTGTCATGGTACACCAGTCATTGAAAGTGGGCATGCAGGTGCAGCAGGCAGTGAAGAAAGCGAATGGTATGTTAGCTTTCATAGCAAAAGGATTTGAGTATAGGAGCAGGGAGGTTCTACTGCAGTTGTACAGGGTCTTGGTGAGACCACACCTGGAGTATTGCGTACAGTTTTGGTCTCCAAATCTGAGGAAGGACATTATTGCCATAGAGGGAGTGCAGAGAAGGTTCACCAGACTGATTCCTGGGATGTCAGGACTGTCTTATGAAGAAAGACTGGATAGACTTGGTTTATACTCTCTAGAATTTAGGAGATTGAGAGGGGATCTTATAGAAACTTACAAAATTCTTAAGGGGTTGGACAGGCTAGATGCAGGAAGATTGCTCCCATTGTTGGGGAAGTCCAGGACAAGGGGTCACAGCTTAAGGATAAGGGGGAAATCCTTTAAAACCGAGATGAGAAGAACTTTTTTCACACAGAGAGTGGTGAATCTCTGGAACTCCCTGCCACAGATGGTAGTCGAGGCCAGTTCATTGGCTATATTTAAGAGGGAGTTAGATGTGGCCCTTGTGGCTAAGGGGATCAGAGGGTATGGAGAGAAGGCAGGTACGGGATACTGAGTTGGATGATCAGCCATGTTCATATTGAATGGCGGTGCAGGCTCGAAGGGCCGAATGGCCTACTCCTGCACCTAATTTCTATGTTTCTATGAGAGCAGTCCCAGGAGGAGGACAAACATTAGCAGTTAGGCCCTTCCAAAGAATACAGATAGATTTTACCGAGCTGCCCCGGGTACGAACTTGGAAGTACCTGTTAGTGATAGTGGACCATTTCACCAGATGGGTAGAGGCATTCCCCACGGCAACTGCCACCTCACAGGCGGTAGCCAAGATATTATTAGAACAAATTATATCCAGAAATGGGATTGTGGAAACAATAGACTCAGATAGAGGGACCCATTTTGCCTCCAAAACACATGAAATGATATGTGAAGCACTGGGAATAGAATGGAAATTGCATACACCATGGCATCCCCAGAGCTCAGGAAAGGTGGAAAGAATGAATGGCACCTTAAAGACCCAAATCACCAAGTTGATAGAGGAAACGGGACTCCCCTGGACTAAGTGCCTCCCGATAGCCCTGTTGAGAATCCGAACAGCACCTCGAAAAGACATAGGGATATCACCATATGAAATGTTATTCGGGCTCCCATACTTAGGGAAGATAGAAGGAGTCCCAACAATACAAGGGAACGATGTGTTCCTGAGGAACTATTTACTGGCAGTGTCCCAATCTCTTACAGAACTAAAAATTAAAGGATTGCTGGCCCAGAGCCCACCACTGGACTTTCCGATTCACTCAGTCAAGGCTGGAGACTGGGTATTAATAAAAACGTGGAAAGAAGAAAAGCTGCAACCTAAGTGGACTGGACCCTACCTGGTGTTACTAATCACGGAGACAGCAGTACGAACAAAAGAGAAAGGGTGGACACACGCAAGTCGAGTTAAGGGTCCTGTGGAGGCCCCACCAGACGATATCAGCCCGTGGACTGTGCGCAAAGGAAAAGAACCATTGACTTTAATATTTACCAAGAACCCGCAGGAAAAATGAAGATTTCGTGTTGGTGGGTCGTGTGTTGGGTGGTTACCCAACTTGTAAGTAATGTAACATGCATAAAAATCACAATACCACAGAATAGAAGGTCCACCACCATCCCATTTAATGTATGTAAAGGAAAATGGTGGTGCGGCTATAGAATGTATGTATGCACCCATCCCTGTAAAGATTGGCACGCGGTATTTACTTCATCAAAATATGGGTGGCATCGGACCACCTATCAAACTGATAGGTGGAGAGTATATCAAAACACGAAGGAGAAATTGCCAGGACGCGTATATGTGAGCATACAGAGTGTCCAAATACAGGAAAGTGGTAGGTATTGGATATATACAGATAAAACAGGGAAAGACGCATGTCTGAAGTTTGAGATAGAAGTAAAGCAAGATGGGAAGATGGTAATATACGAGGATAGGGGAGAGGTGTTCAAGATAGATGACAGTCAGAATAGGGATCCCGGGGCAACACCAGCACCACCAGTAGTCAGCAATGTCACCAGGGAAGATGAGTCTAAGGATCTGAAGATAATGATAGTAGCAGGAGAAACAGGATTAAGGCTGTTATATAAGAAAGGAATACCAACAGGGGGAAAAGGGAGCCAACACCTGGCTTGCCTGGATGATGTACACAGCCAGAAGTATGCAACAAACCAATTGTTACGCCTGCGCTGGAGCTAGGCCTCAGCTGGTCCCAGTACCATTTCCCCTGAATTGGGATAGAACACCTAAGGCTATGACATGTATACTACAGCTATTCACGAATCCCCTCTTACCAAAGAATGTGATATGCCAGAGTTATCATTACCTATTTCCGGCCAGCAACAACAATACAAAGGGCCGAAGGGAAGACCCTCGACCTCCTCCATTTACCATTCCTTTTGGGGAGGAGGGGTTGGAGTGCTATACAAGAAATAACCCAGAGGGACAGGACATGGGGGAGGTGCTCAACTGCAATAAGACGTATAATATAACGGCTGAGGAACAGGGGCCGCTGTTCAATAGCTCCTGGCTGAAAAAGCAGATAGTCAGTAGAGCCGATGTCTGGTGGTGGTGCGGGGAGAATACCCTGTGGCCCCGGTTACCAGGGTCATGGACGGGAACCTGTACCCTCATACAACTGATGATGCCCTTCACCATAGCAGTAGAACATGCTGTAGAACTCGATAAAGGAAGCCGACGACAAAAGAGAAAGGTGAGAGGATCATTCGACACACACATCTATATAGATGCGATAGGAGTGCCAAGAGGGGTACCCGATGAATTTAAAGCCAGAAATCAGATAGTTGCGGGCTTTGAGTCCATACTCTTCTGGTGGTCCACAATTAATAAAAATGTGGACTGGATCAACTACTTATACTACAATCAACAACGCTTTATAAATTACACTCGAGATGCAGTTGAAGGATTAGCGGAACAACTGACAGCTACCAGCCAAATGGCCTGGCAAAATCGCATGGCCTTGGACATGCTACTGGCTGAGAAGGGAGGGGTGTGTGTAATGTTTGGCGAACAATGTTGCACATACATCCCCAACAACACTGCTCCGGATGGGTCAGTATCAAGAGCCCTAGCAGGTCTCACCTCTCTGTCTATCGAATTGGCTGAGAACGCTGGAGTAGACACCTCCTGGACCGGGTTTCTAGACTCCTGGTTTGGGAAATGGAAGCACATCTATACATCAGCCCTAACATCAGTAATAGTCATGGCAGGGTTATTGTGTTTGTTCGGATGTTGTATCATGCCCTGCGTACGGGGATTGGCTCAGCGATTGATAGAAACCGCCCTGATGAAGAACAGTGCTGCCACCATAATGGCCTTCAGAACACAGTATGACCAACGAGAGGAGGATAGGGAGGTGAAGAATCTTCTGCTAGCATTAGAAAAGGAGGAGATAGTATAAATCAAGGGTGCGTAGCAAAAAGAAAAGAATGGATTGTGAGGAAAGAGTTAACAGACATGGTTGATTTAGACTAGGGATAGAAATATAACTTAGAAAGAAATAAGATGTCAGCAGAAGCCAGACTGCTGGTAGAATAGAAAGTAACAATATAAAGAACAGAGAGAAATTCTAGATAATAGCAGCAAGTACAGATGGTGACATTTCAAGGATGAGAGTCAGAAGATAACCACAGTCAGACAAGAACATAACGGGAACTGGGGGAAGGGGCATGAACTACTCTGTTAAGCACTTGCTTGAAAATGTATTCACACCCACTATGACAAGATGCCTAATTTAAATGCACATGCGATGCATGATAGGGGAGGTGCCTTTGACGTTGGGTGGGCGTTCCACGACGTTCTCGTGGGAATCTGGGCTTTATGTTATGATTGGAAGAAGCTCAATGGGGAGAGATGAGAATGTGATAATAATGAAAAGAAATGTATAAAGATAGAAGACATCCCGATCCTCGGTGTGCCTCTAGGGGACATCAGTGGAGAGGCACCTATTCTGCAGAATATGAAATTAATAAAAACACTTCTTTGTCTGAATTTGTCTCAAGAGCATTTGTGATTTTTGAATCTCACAATTGTGATTCATTCTGATCGTCCCCAATCAATAACCCGTGCCTGCCTTCTCCCCATATTCCTTGATTCCACAAGCCCCTAGAGCTCTATCTAACTCTCTCTTAAATCCATCCAGTGATTTGGCCTCCACTGCCCTCTGTGGCGGGGAATTCCACAAATTCACAACTTTCTGGGTGAAAACGTTTTTTTCTCACCTCAGTCTTAAATTAACCAAAATGTTGATGAAAGCAAGGCTGCATATGTTGTCTTAAATGGCCCGCTTTATTCTAAGACAGTGGCCCCAGGTTCTGGACTCGCCCAACATTGGGAACATTTTTCCAGCATCTAGCTTGGCCAGTCCTTTTATAATTTTATATGTTTCTATATGATCCCCCCTCATGCTTCTAAGCTCCAGCGAATACAAGCCTAGTCTTTTCAATCTTTCCTCATATGACAGTCCTGCCATCCCAGGGATCAATCTCGTGAACCTACGCTGCACTGCCTCAATCACAAGAATGTCCTTCCTCAAATTAGAACAAAACTATACACAATACTCCAGATGTGGTCTTAGCAGAGCCCTATACAACTGCAGAAGAACCTATCGACTCCTATACTGAAATCCTCTTGTTATGAAGGCCAACATTCCATTAGCTTTCTTCACTGCCTAATGTACCTGCACGCCAACTTTCAGTGACCGGTGTACAAGGACACCCAGGTCTCGCTGTACTTCCTCCTTACCTAACCTAACCCCATTAATCCCCTTGATTTTGCCACCAAAGTGGATAACCTCACATTTATCCATATTATACTGCACCTGCCACGCATCTGCCCACTCATTGAACCTGTCCAGATCTCCCTACAACCTCCTAACATCCTCTTCACAGTTCACACTGCCACCCAGCTTTGAGTCATCCACAAAGTTGCTAGTGTTGCTCCTAATTCCCTGTTCCAAATCATTAATATAAATGGTAAACAGTTGCGGCCTCAACACCGAGCCTTGCGGCACTCCACTCGCCACTCCCTGCCATTCTGAAAAGGTCCTGTTCACTCCTACTCTTTGCTTCCAGTCTGCCAACCAATTTTCTATCCATGTCAACCCCCTATCCCCAATACCTTGTGCTCTAATTTTAGTCACCAGTCTCCCGTGGGACTTCTGATAGTCTATTTGCACTACATCCACGGGCACCACTTCATCCATTTTACTTGTCACATCCTCAAAAAATACCAGAAGATTAGTCAAGCATAATTTCCCTTTCATAAATCCATATTGACTTGGACTAATAATTTTACTGCTATCCAAATGCCCCATTATTACCTCTTTAATAATTGACTCCAGCAACTTTCCCACCACCGAAGTCAGGCTAACTGGTCTGTAATTTCCCATTTTTTCTCTCGCTTCTTTCTTGAAAAGTGAGATAACATCAGCTATCCTCCAATCCACAGAACTGATCCTGAATCTATTGAACATTGGAAAATGATCACCAGTGCGTCCACTATTTCTAGAGCCACCTCCCTGAGGACCCTGGGATGCAGACCATCAGGCCCAGGGGATTTAGTTTCCTTCAGTCCCATTAGCCTACCCAATACTATTTCTCGACTAATGAAAATTTCTTTCAGGTCCTCTACCCCCTTAGATCCTCTGTCCTCCAGTACATCTGGGAGATTGTTTGTGTCTTCCTTAGTGAAGACATTTCCTAGCTCATCACATTTAACCATGTTTTGCCCATATCTCTCTGAATCTTTCTAATCCATGAACCTGGCAAAATTGTTCCAGAGATGACTTATGCAAGAGGGAAGTGTTGCATCTGAAGTGGAGAAGAGGGTGGGGGGTGGGAGCAGGGGTTATTTTTGCAAGGATCTGTGATGGGATCTCTATTCTTATGTAATATCCTCATTACGTATTACAGATCTCTTTTTTTTTAAACGGATTTTGGTTATTGCTGCGGGTCATGATGCTGCTCCATAGGACTTTGGTTTTGCAGCATATGGAGTTTTGCAGCAGTGCTGCTCACCTTGTAACAGGAATGATTTGAGAGGGTGCAAAGGAGGTTGACTAGATATAGTCTGTTTAACCCTTACAATAGACTCCACCCCTTGGAGTCACCTGCCTACATTAGCGCCCATGGTTATGTGTTTTATCAGACACTGAGCTCAGTGATGGAAATGGGTTTTAGGAACTAGGGTTACTCTAAGGTCCGTGAGGCTGAGGTTGGGAAGGAAGGGGGGGGGGGATTTTTTATGTGGTCATGATGACATTTCGGGTCGAGACCCTTCTTCAGACTGAGTCAAGAGAAAGGGAAACAGGAGATATAGGCATATCTTCCATTCGTTTGTCGTTAGTACCGTCTATATCTCTTGATCCTCTTTCCCCTGATTCAGTCTGAAGAAGGGTCTCAGCCCGAAACACAGAAACACCCGAAATGTCATCTATTCTACTCTATGATCGTTGCTTTCGGCCGTCTGTCCGCTCGCCCTTGGATTAAGCAGCGCAGGATAATGCTGTGAATTCACGCCATTTCCCTCCCATTCCCAATCTGACCTTTCTGTCCTGGGCCTCCTCCATTGTGAGAGTGAGGCCCAGTGCAAATTGGAGGAACAGCACCTCATATTTCGCGTCGGTAGCTTACACCCCAGCGGTATGAACATTGTCTTCTGTAGCTTCAAATAGCCCTTGATTTCCCTCTCTCTCCATCCCCAACCCCTTCTTAGTTCTCCCACCAGTCTTACAGTCTCCGACTGCATTCTATCTCTGTCCCACTCATCCGCGACATCAGTATGAAAAAGGGTCTCGACCCAAAACGTCACCCATTCCTTCTCTCCAGAGATGCTGCCTGTTCTGTTGAGTTATTCCAGCATTTTACATAGATACGTAGAAAATAGGTGCAGGAGTCGGCCATTCGGCCCTTCGAGTCATTCAATGTGATCATGGCTGATCATCCACAATCAGTACCCCATTCCTGCCCTCTCCCCATATCCCTTGATTCCACTAGCCCTAAGAGCTCTATCTAACTCTCTTTTGAATTCATCCTATGAGTCGGCCTCCACTGCCTTCTGAGACAGATAATTCCACAAATTCCCAACACTCTGGGTGAAAAGGTTTTTCTTCATCTCAGTTCTAAGTGGCCTACCCCGTATTCTAAACTGTGGCCCTTGGTTCTGGACTCAACATCGGGAACATGTTTCCTGGATCCAGCGTGTCCAATCCCTTAATAGTTTTATGTTTCTATAAGATACCCTCTCATCCTTCTAAATTCCAGTGGATAAAAGCCCAGTCATTCCATTCTTTCATCATATGACATTTCTGCCAGCCCAGGAATTAACCTTGTGAACTTACGGTGCACTCACTCAATAGCAAGAATGTCCTTCCTCAAATTAGGAGACCAAAACTGCACACAATACTCCAGGTGTGGTCTCACCAGGGCCCTGCAGAAGGATCTCCTATACTCAAATCCCATCATTATGAAGGCCAACATGCCATTAGTTTTCTTCACTGCCTGCTGTTTCTTGCAAGCTTACTTTCAGTAACTGATGTACAAGTACACCCAGGTCTCATTGCACTTCCCCTTTTCCTAATCTGACACCATACAGAAGAAGGGCCTCGACTCAAAACGTCACCCATTCCTTTGCTCCAGAGATGCTGCATGACCCGCTGAGTTACTCCAGCAGTTTGTGTCTATCTGCCATTCAGATGATAATCTGCCTCTTGTTCTTGCCACTAAAGTGGATAACCTCACATTTATCCACATTATACTGCATCTACCATGCATCTTCCCACTCACCCAACCTATCCAAGTCACCCTGCATCCTCATGGCATCCTCTTCATAGTTCACACTGCCATCCAGCTTTGTCACATCTGCAAATTTGCTAATGTTACTTTTAATTCCTTCATCTAAATCATTAATATATATTGTGAATAGCTGTGATTCCAGCACCGATCCTTGAGGCACCCCACTATTCACTACCTGCCATTCTGAAAGGGAACCGTTAATTCCTATTCTTTGTTTCCTGTCTACCAACCAAGTTTCTCTCCATGTCAATACCCTACCCCCAATACCATGTGCTCTGATTTTGCCCACTAATCTCCTGTGTGGGACTTTATCAAAGGCTTTCTGAAAGTCCAGGTACACTACATCCACTGGCTCTCCCTTATCCATGTTACTGTCTACCTGAACTTAGTTGTTAGGGATAACATACATTTCTTTTCATTCATTTTTGAATGACAAATAAGTTCAATTCAATTCAAAATGTACTGGTCTATTACCAAGAAGATCTTGGAACATTCCACATAGTTTGTCAATGCTCTATATAGTCTACTCTTCTGCCTCACTTTCCCAAAGTTTAATTAAATTTAGAGCCTTGTTTTCTGACTCATCCTTCTCCCTCATAACTAGTATATCGAATACCATTCAACGGTGACTGCTAGCCAAGCGTTACTGCACCATTAACTAATTGACTATCTCAGACTAATGATTCATTATTTTTGTTAGCTGAAGGACATATCGTTCCAGAAAAATTGAACACAATATTCTAACTATGGCACAACCAATGATTTATACAAGTTTTCTATTAGCTTCTTAAGCATTATTTCCCATTTGAAAATGTAGCATATTGCTTTTGAAGGTTTGTATATCTGAACCCTGATTTTTTTAAATGTGCACATTTTATGCCTCTCCTTTCTCCAAAATACCTCCCAAAATTCATCATCGAGTTTTCGAGAGCGGAGAGAGGCACGGAGGCAGAGAGAGAGGCACGGAGGCAGAGAGAGAGAGAGAGGCACGGAGGCAGAGAGAGAGAGAGGCACGGAGGCAGAGAGAGAGAGAGAGAGAGAGAGAGGCACGGAGGCAGAGAGAGAGAGAGGCACGGAGGCAGAGAGAGAGAGAGGCACGGAGGCAGAGAGAGAGAGAGGCACGGAGGCAGAGAGAGAGAGAGGCACGGAGGCAGAGAGAGAGAGAGGCACGGAGGCAGAGAGAGAGAGAGAGAGAGAGAGGCACGGAGGCAGAGAGAGAGAGAGGCACGGAGGCAGAGAGAGAGAGAGGCACGGAGGCAGAGAGAGAGAGAGGCACGGAGGCAGAGAGAGAGAGAAGCACGGAGGCAGAGAGGCAAGGAAGCAGAGAGGCAGGGAGGAAAATAAAATTGTTTTCATCTGAGTTGAATAAAGTGAGATAACGGCTCGAATCTTTCTGCAGTACTCATTAAACCCGAGCTGGAAATTGAAAACTAGGGGAACGCCGTACCCCTGCGTACCCACCCCCCATTTCCGCCACTGACTGAGCTGGTCTCGGATGTCTCTGTAAAACCAAAGCTTATATTAATGACGCAAGTCCTCATGATTTACTGGTCCCTTTTAATCAGCCCAAGCATGCAAAGTGGTGTTTTAAACATAATTTCACCTCACATTAATGCCATCTACCCCTAACCACAGAACATTCGGCTCTCAGGCTACCCCATTACATATGACCCGCAGGTTCAATACCAACCCTCCATCCACTTGGCACTTCTCACGCGGCATTAGAGAGCACACAATTGGAGAATATTATTCCATCTTGTACTAAAACAAGCCCAGTCACCAGTCATTGCATAATAATATGACCCCAAACTTCAAACCCCAAGACCACCAATTCCACCATGCGCTCCCCATGGCCTCATGTTGCCAACTTTATTAAAGGCCTTAACATGTTGTAGCATGTGGGCCATCAGGTCTGTAATGTTTTCACTGGCATTGGTATGTAATGCAGCATTCTCCCTATAATGGCACATCCCCCCCAGGAGCAGGGAGGTTCTACTGCAGTTGTACAGGGTCTTGGTGAGACCACACCTGGAGTATTGCGTACAGTTTTGGTCTCCAAATCTGAGGAAGGACATTATTGCCATAGAGGGAGTGCAGAGAAGGTTCACCAGACTGATTCCTGGGATGTCAGGACTGTCTTATGAAGAAAGACTGGATAGACTTGGTTTATACTCTAGAATTTAGGAGATTGAGAGGGGATCTTATAGAAACTTACAAAATTCTTAAGGGGTTGGACAGGCTAGATGCAGGAAGATTGCTCCCGATGTTGGGGAAGTCCAGGACAAGGGGTCACAGCTTAAGGATAAGGGGGAAATCCTTTAAAACCGAGATGAGAAGAACTTTTTTCACACAGAGAGTGGTGAATCTCTGGAACTCCCTGCCACAGAGGGTAGTCGAGGCCAGTTCATTGGCTATATTTAAGAGGGAGTTAGATGTGGCCCTTGTGGCTAAGGGGATCAGAGGGTATGGAGAGAAGGCAGGTACGGGATACTGAGTTGGATGATCAGCCATGATCATATTGAATGGCGGTGCAGGCTCGAAGGGCCGAATGGCCTACTCCTGCACCTAATTTCTATGTTTCTATGTTTCTATGTTTCTCAGCTATAAGGAAGTCCAGGGCCATGAGATTCTGCAAGGTGACCTATTTGGTCACGTCTTCAAAAAAATCAATCAGATTTGTGAGACACGACCTACCACGTAAAAACCATGCTGACTATCCTTAATCAGCCCTTGCCTATACAAATGCTTATGTAACCTATCCCTAGGAATTCTCTCCAGTAACTTATCAACTACAGATGTTAATCTCACCGGCCTATAGTTCCCAGCATTTGCCCTGCAGCCATTATTGAAACGAGGCACATTTTGTTCCACCCTCCAGCACCTCTCCTGTATTTAAGGATGACTCGTAAATTTCAACCAGGGCTCCGGCGATTTTCTCTCTAGTTTCCCGCAATGTCTTCATTATATAGGATCAGGCCCTGGAGATTTGTCTACCTTTAAACACGTCAGTACCTTCAGTATTTCTTTGGCAATAACCCTGACTGCTCTCAAGACACTTCCACTGACTGCTCCAATTTCATCCATCCTACTGTCTTTCTCCTCAGTAAATACAGAAGAGAAATAATAATTTAGGAACTTGCCCATCTTCTGTGGATCCACACAGAGATTACTGCTTTGATTCCTGAGATGTCACACTCTCTCTAGTTTCCCATTTCCGCCTTATGTATTTATACAATCTTTTGGGATTGTCCTTAATGCTACCCGCCAGAGCTATCTCCTGGCCCATTGTTGCCCTTCTGATTTTATTTTTTAGTATACTTCTTAGTTCCCAAAACTCCTCCAAGGATGCACTTATTCCCGACTTCCTATCCCTGTCCAATGCATCCTTAATGTTTTTGTCTAACATCTCAATGTCCCTCGATAACTAAGCTTCCTTACGTTTGCCTGCTTTGCCCTTCACTCTACCGGGGATGCACACATCCTGAGCTTTCTTCAGTACACTTCAAAAACATCCCACTTGGCCGATGTTCCTTTCCCGTCTAATAACCTACTCCAGTCAACTTGAGTGAGAACTTCCCTCATACCCTCAGAATTAGCCTTACCCCATTTGAGCCTTTTAACACGTGGACCATTTCCGTCCCTATCCATAACTATCTTAAACCCAAAGATACTAGAGGAGCAAGATAGACCACTCCTACAAAATCCAATGGACTGACGTGTAGTAAGCAACGGAACACCACTTCCGCCATTTTAGGAATAAGACCCTGACCTCCGTTATGCCTCTCGCAGTTTAATCCACTTCAGGAGTTTATCTTGGTCTACCTTAGCCTTCTTTAATAGACCATTATGATCTTTGTTTATAATAATAAGGTGCTTTAAAAAATATTAACAAGGGAGATTGCGTATAAAATGAGGGACAATGCGCAATGAAAGGTGTCTGGACCATGATCTATGATCTTTTGTTTAATCAAGTGTTCTGGGGGAACGGTATGTGTGTGTTTCTGTGTGATTTCAAAGTTCCCTCATGGATCAGAAGCATCTTTGACGTAACTAAGTAAGTTTATTGGCCAAGTATTCACATACAAGGAATTTGCCTTGGTGCTCCGCCCACAAGCAACAACATGACATATAGTGACCGTTACGAATGACTCAGAAAACACTAAACATTAATAATAATTAATACATAGAGGTTTTTAAAATGATGAGAGGGATAGACAGAGTTGACGTGGAAAAGCTTTTCCCACTGAGAGTAGGGAAGATTCAAACAAGGGGACATGACTTGAGAATTAAGGGACTGAAGTTTAGGGGTAATATGAGGGGGAACTTCTTTACTCAGAGAGTGGTAGCTGTGTGGAATGAGCTTCCAGTGAAGGTGGTGGAGGCAGGTTCGTTTTTATCATTTAAAAATAAATTGGATAGTTATATGGATGGGAAAGGAATGGAGGGTTATGGTCTGAGCGCAGGTATATGGGACTAGGGGAGATTATGTGTTCGGCACGGACTAGAAGGGTCGAGATGGCCTGTTTCCGTGCTGTAATTGTTATATGGTTATATGGTTATATGGTTATATGGTTATAATAAAACATTAATGATAAAACACCATTGATCAAGCATGTGAACCAACAAAATATCAGATCAAAGGGAGGCTACAAATTTTTGGCTGTTGAGTAGAGCAACTACTCGTGGATAAAACTGTTTTTATGTCTGGCTGTGGCAGCTTTGACAATCCGGAGTCGCCTTCCAGAGGGAAGTGATTCAAAGACTTTGTAGCCAGGGAGAGAGGGGTCAGAGATGATCTTGCCCGCTCGCTTCCTGGCCATTGCAGTGTACAGTTCATCAATGGAGGGAAGGTTGCAGCCAATAACCTTCTCTGCTGATTGGACAATTCGCTGAAGCCTCCAGGTGTCGTGCTTGGTGGCTGAGCCAAACCAGACCATGATGGAGAAGGTGAGAACAGTCTCTACAATTGCCAAAATGGATCAACATTGCCATCGGCACATTGTGCTTCCTCAGCTGCCCTAGGAAGTACATCCTCTGTTGTGCCTTTTTGACTGTGGAGTGGATGGTAGCCCCCCACTTAAGGTTTGTGGAGATGATGGTTCCCAGGAACTTAAAAGACTACACAGATGTGACTGTGGTGTTGTTGATGGTGAGTGGGGTGAGGGGAGGAGGAGCTCTCCTAAAGTCTACAATCAATTCCACTGTCTTAAGAGCATTGAGCTCTAGGATGTTACGATGGCACCAGAACGGCAGCTGTGACACTTCCTGTCTGCAGGCAGGTTCCTCCCCATCCTGGATCAGTCCAATCAGGGTTGTGTCGTCCGCAAACTTGAGAAGCTTGACAGAGGTGTCTGTGGAGGTGCAGTCGTTGGTGTAGAGAGAGTAGAGGAGAGGGGAGAGTACGCAGCCATGCGGTGCTCCTATGCTGAGGGTTTGCGGGTCCGAGATGTGCTTTCCCAGCCTCACATGCTGCTTCCTGTCTGTCAGGAAGTTGGTGATCCACCGACAGAGGGGTTCAGGCACAGTCAACTCGGAAAAAATTAAAGCAACTCATGATGTACATGAGCCATTCTCATGATGTACATAATTACATGGTGTACAATTATATTTGCCTTTTTTTTGCCTATAAGATATAAGGAACATAAGCCATGAATATTTATATATTATGAACGCGTATATATATATATATATATATATTATTTTATATATATATATATAAATATATATGATACACACGTAAATAATGTGATATTGATGTATATAATTATATAACACACATACATATTTCTCTAGTTTATATACATATACACACATATTAATTATATATATATATATGATGCGTATATATATATGTGTGATATATATGTATGTAAATATATACCACACACACATATATATCTCTAGTTTCTTTCTTGTGATCTCCTCTAATTATTTGTTGAACCTTTTTTTCTTTCTTTCATTCAACCTCTCTCTCTCTCTCGCTCTCTCTTTAAAATCCTAATATTGTGAATAAAATATCGATGAACACATGCCAAGAAATATTTTCATTCTATATTCCCTATGACATTGAGGGAAGTTAGTGTAGAAATAGCAGGGGCTATGACAGAAATATTTCAATTGTCATTAGAAACGGGAATAGTGCCGGAGGATTGGCTTACTGCGCATGTTGTTCCATTGTTTAAAAAGGGTTCTAAGAGTAAACCTAGCAATTATAGACCTGTTAGTTTGACGTCAGTGGTGGGCAAGTTAATGGAAAGGATACTTAGAGATAGTATATATAAGCATCTGGATAAACAGGGTCTGATTAGGAACAGTCAACATGGATTTGTGCCTGGAAGGTCATGTTGGACTAATCTTCTTGAATATTTTGAAGAGGTTACTCGGGAAATTGATGAGAGTAAAGCAGTGGATGTTGTCTATATGGACTTCAGTAAGGCCTTTGACAAGGTTCCTCATGGAAGGTTGGTTAAGAAGGTTCAATTGTTGGGTATTAATGGTGGAGTAGCAAGATGGATTCAACAGTGGTTGAATGGGAGATACCACAGAGTTATGGTGGCCCTCCACTCCACTCTGGACCACTTGGACAACAAAAACTCATATGTCAGGCTGTTATTCATTGATTACAGCTCGGCATATAATACTATCATCCCCTCCAAGCTGGTTACCAAACTCGCAGAACTGGGTATCTGCTCATCCCTCTGCAATTGGATCCTCGACTTCCTCATTCACAGACCACAGTCTGTTCGTATTGGTGGAAATGTGTCAGCCTTGATAACAATCAGCACGGGAGCACCTCAAGGCTGCGTGCTCAGCCGCCTGCTGTACTCACTCTATACTCATGACTGCGTAGCCGGTCATAGTGAAACTCCATCATCAAGTTCGCTGACGACACCACTGTCGTGGGACATATCACTGATGGGGATGAACCGAGTATAGAAGAGAGATTGAGCAAGTGTCCATATGGTGCCAGCACAATAACCTGGCCCTCAACACCAGGAAAACCAAGGAACTGATTGTGGACTTTGGAAGGAGTAGGATGGGGACCCACAGTCCCATTTATACCAATGGGTCAATGGTTGAAAGGGTCAAGAGCTTCAAATTCCTGGGCGTGCACATCTCTGAAGATCTTTCCTGGTTCGAGAACACTGATGCAATTATCAAGAAAGCACATCAGCGCCTCTACTTCCTGAGAAGATTACGGAGAGTCGGTTTGTCAAGGAGGACTCTCTCTAACTTCTACAGGTGCACAGTAGAGAGCATGCTGACCGGTTGCATCGTGGCTTGGTTCGGCAACTTGAGTGCCCTGGAGAGGAAGAGACTACAAAAAGTAGTCTTGACTTACAAAATTCTTAAGGGGTTGGACAGGCTAGATGCAGGAAGATTGCTCCCGATGTTGGGGAAGTCCAGGACAAGGGGTCACAGCTTAAGGATAAGGGGGAAATCCTTTAAAACCGAGATGAGAAGAACTTTTTTCACACAGAGAGTGGTGAATCTCTGGAACTCCCTGCCACAGAGGGTAGTCGAGGCCAGTTCATTGGCTATATTTAAGAGGGAGTTAGATGTGGCCCTTGTGGCTAAGGGGATCAGAGGGTATGGAGAGAAGGCAGGTACGGGATACTGAGTTGGATGATCAGCCATGATCATATTGAATGGCGGTGCAGGCTCGAAGGGCCGAATGGCCTACTCCTGCACCTAATTTCTATGTTTCTATGTTTCTAAGTAGTAAACACTACCCAGTCCATCATCGGCTCTGACCTTCCTTCCATCGAGGGGATTTATCGAATTCACTGCCTCAAAAAGGATGGCATTATCATCAAAGACCCACACCATCCTGGCCACACACTCATCTCCCTGCTACCTTCAGGTAGAAGGTACAGGAGCCTGAAGACTGCAACGACCAGGTTCAGGAATAGCTACTTCCCCACAGCCATCAGGCTATTAAACCTGGCTCAGACAAAACTCTGAACATTAATAACCCATTATCTGTCATTTTGCACTTTATCAGTTTATTTATTCATGTGTTTGGCAGTCAATGCCTATTATGTTCTGTGTGCTGAAGCAACGCAAGCATTCCATTGTCCTAACAGGGACACATGACAATAAACTTGAACTTGAACTTGAACGTTGATGCAGAACTGCAAGCATTAGACATGAAAACTGTGCATTGCTACCATAGTTTAGTTTTTATTTTAACATATATTTGAGGAAAATCTAACATATATTTGAGGGAAATTAGTTATCGTATTTCCCGGCAATGAAGACGTACCACCATTTGAGTTGCTAAATTTTGAAAAAACGCTGGCGGGACAGGATCGAAGGTTTGGTTCAGTCCAGTGGTCGGCAGCCTTTTTTGCATAGGGGCCAGGTCGCCTGCGTGCCCTGGGTCTAGATTAATGAATGAATGAATGAATGAATGAATGAATGAATGAATGAATGAATGAATGAATGAATGAAAACCTTATTGTCATTCAGATATACACCTAGACACAGTGCACCCACTGCGAAATTTCGTTGCATTTGACTCTCCAATCAGGTAAATAGTAAAAGTAAAAGTGCTAGGTGCGTCCATGAAAATGCCTCATGTGCATGGTTCTGTAAAATAAATATATATAAAAAGTTTTTTAAAAGTGTCGATATTTAAAAAGTTCTAGCCTCGGTTTTGTTGACTGTTCAGTAATCTTATGGCCTGGGGGATGAAGCTATTGGAGAACCTGGTTGTCCCGCTCTTCATGCTGCGGTACCTCCTCCCAGAGGTAAGCAGTATAAACAGTCCAAATTGTGGGTGTGTGGGGGCTCTGGTAATGCCCTTAGCTCTAATCAGACAGCGCTTGTACCCCATGTCCATGATGGAAGGAAGAGAAGTCCCAATGATTTTTTCCGCTGTCCTCACCACTCTCTGAAGGCACTTCCAGTCCGCAGCTGTACAGCTGCCGCACCACGTAGAGATGCGGCTGGTCATGACCGACTCAATTGTGCTTCTGTAGAAAGTGGCGAGGATGGGAGGGTGGAGGTGTAAACTTCTCAACCTGCGGAGGAAGTACAACTGCTGCTGTGCCCGTTTTGCCAGAGATGTAATGTTTGTGGACCAGTTTAAGGTGTCCGTTATATGCACCCCCAGGAACTTGATCCTTTTCACCTGCTCCACTGCTGAGTTGTTGGAGTGTGAGTGTGACTGGGCTGAATTTTCCTTCTGAAATCGACGACAATCTCCTTGGTTTTGTTCACATTTAGGAGAAGGTTGTTCCTGCTGCACCAGCTCACCAGCTGTTCCACCTCCTCACTATATGCCTGGTCGTCGTTATTGCGGATGAGGCCCACTACTGTTGTGTCATCCGCGTATTTGATAATATGGTTAGTAATGGACCTGGCGACACAGTCATGTGTCATCAATGTAAAGATCAGCGGACTCAGGACACAGCCCTGAGGGGAGCCGGTGCTCAGTGTGATGACCGAGGAGGTGTTCTTCCCCACCCGCACAGACTGGGGTCTTTCAGAAAGGAAATCCAGGATCCAGTTGCATAGTATTGAAACCTAGGGGTGCCAGTTTGCTCACCAGATGCTGGGGGATTATCGTGTTAAATGCTGAGCTGAAATCAACAAACAGCATCCGCACGTGGGTGTTCCTCTCCTCCAGGTGTTGTAGGCTCAGGTGGACTGCAGAGGAAATAGCATCCTCTGTGGAGCGGTTCGGGCGATAAGCAAACTGGAACGGGTCAAAACTGGAGGGGAGTTTAATAATAATAATAATAATGGATGGGATTTATATAGCGCCTTTCTAATACTCAAGGCGCTTTACATCGCATTATTCATTCACTCCTCAGTCACACTCGGTGGTGGTAAGCTACTTCTGTAGCCACAGCTGCCCTGGGGCAGACTGACGGAAGCGTGGCTGCCAATCTGCGCCTACGGCCCCTCCAACCACCACCAATCACTCACACACATTCACACACATTCACACACATTCACACACATTCACACACAGGCAAAGGTGGGTGAAGTGTCTTGCCCAAGGACACAACGACAGTATGCACTCCAAGCGGGATTCGAACCGGCTACCTTCCGGTTGCCAGCCGAACACTTAGCCCATTGTGCCATCTGTCGTCCCCAAAAGTTTAGAGACCATGTGCTGCTTAATAAGCCTCTCAAAGCACTTCATTATTATTGGTGTGAGTGCTACGGGGCGGTAATCATTCAGGCAGGTTATTGTAGACTTTTTGGGAACTGGTATGATGGTGGCTGTCTTGAAACATGATGGAACAATGGCCTGGTTCAGGGAGATGTTAAAAATGTCTGTCAGAACCAGAGCCAGCTGGTCGGCACATCCCCTAAGCAGATTCCCCGGTATGTTATCCGGTCCGGCTGCCTTTCGCTGGTCAATACCCTCCAGGATTTTGCGGACTTCAGCAGTTTCAAAAGATAGTGTCTGTTCTCCTGGTTGTGGCTCTAATTTCCTCACTGTAGTGGTGTTCAGTGCCTCAAACCTGCCGAAATGATTATTTAGTTCATTTAGAAAGTCTGTGTCATCCTTACAAGACATCTGAGGGGCCTTGTAGTTTGTTATGGCCCGGATGCCTTCCCACATGTTCCTGGTGTTGGTATCATCCTGGAAGAAGCCCTGGATTTTCTGTCCGTGGGCGCGCTTTGCTTTCCTAATTTCGCGGTTGAGGTTGGCTCTCGCATTTCTCAGAGCCCCTAAATCACCAGATTTAAAAGCCGCATTTCATGCTTTCAGCATGGCACGCACCTCTGCAGTAATCCAAGGTTTGTGGTTGGCCCGGGTTGTGATGTTCCTGATGACAGTGACGTCCTCCATGCACTTCTGTATGTATCCCGTCACTGACATGGCATACTCATCCACATTGATGTTTTGGTTATGAGTGGCTGCTGTCCTGAACATGTCCCAGTCCGTGCACTCAAAGCAGTCCTGGAGTGCTTCTGTAGCTCCCTCAGACCAGACTCTAACCTGCTTCACAGTGGGTTTCTCTCTGATCAGCAGGGGCTTATAGGCTGGGATGAGCCGAGGTGAGGCCGGGGTACTGCTCTGAAAGCCTGCTTGATGTTACTGTAGACCCGGTCCAGCGTATTCTCTCCACGTGTAGCAAAGTCCACATATTGATGGAAATGAGGGAGGACGGTCTTCATGTTGGCCTGGTTAAAGTCGCCGGCAACAATGACATCACCCTCTGGATGATTTCTTTGCAGCTCACTGATGGAACGGTAGAGAATATGCAGAGCCTCCTTAGTGTTGGCTGCGGGGGGGATGTATACAGCAGTAATGCTAACCACAGTAAACTCCCGTGGCAGATAGAATGGCCTGCATTTCACAGTCAAAAACTCTATGTCCGGAGAGCAGTGGCTGGAAACAGCGGTAGCATTATTACACCAGCTGTTGTTTGTGTAGATGCACACACCCCCACCCCGGGATTTATCAGTCAAAACAGTGTCCCTGTCGAGCCGGAAAGTTGTTAGCCCCCCTAAGCTAACAGCCGCATCAGGTACAGATGGGTTTAGCCATGTCTCTGTCAGAACTATAATGCAGCAGTCTCTCACCTCCCTTTTTATTGTGAGATCCAGATGTAGATAATCCATTTTATTTTCCAGAGAGCGGACATTCGACGTACCACCATTTGAGTTGCTAAATTTTGAAAAAACGCTGGCGGGACAGGATCGAGGGTTTGGTTTAGTCCAGTGGTCGGCAGCCTTTTTTGCATAGGGGCCAGGTCGCCTGCGTGCCCTGGGTCTAGCTGCTGTCTGGTCCCGGCAGCCGCTCGCAGCCACCCGAGCTATTGAGTGAGTTTTTAAATGTGAATATCTCATAACGACACGTGTGGATTAGCAATATATTGCATCAATCCACTCAATTTTAAATAATTCTACATCAAAATTTATAAACAATAACTCTTTTTATTTCTGTCATTCATGGTAAGATTTACATAATTTACAAAATTTTATGTGTGAGATATACAGGGTTGCAGTGTTTCGCATATCAGCTAACCAATGAAAATGATGAGAAATGGGAAAGGTGTAGCAAGACTTATAGTGGTGTATTATAGTCCGCCTAATGGGGAGCGAGAATTGGAAGAGCAAATATGTAAGGAGATAGCAGATATTAGTAGTAAGCACAAGGTAGTGATTGTGGGAGATTTCAATTTGCCGCACATTGACAGAGAAACATATTCTGTAAAAGGGCTGGATGGTTTGGAGTTTGTAAAATGTGTGCAGGATAGTTTTTTGCAGCAATACATAGAGGTACCTACTAGAGAAGGGGCAGTGCTGGACCTCCTGTTAGGAAATGAGACAGGTCAAGTGATGGAGGTATGTGTTGGGGAGCATTTCGGGTCCAGTGATCACAATGTCATTCGTTTCAATAGAATTATGGAGAAGGTCAGAACTGGACCAAGGGTTGAGATTTTTGATTGGAGAAAGGCTAACTTTGAGGAGGTGTGAAAGGATATTAAAATTGTGAATTGGGCCATTTAGTTTTATGGGAAGGATGTAGTAGAGAAATGGAGGACATTTAAAGGTGAAATTGGACACTTGGAATTGGAAAGAGCCATGGATTTCAAGTGAGATTGGACACTTGGTTCGAAAAAAGAGAGAGATGTACAATAATTATAGGCAGCATGGAGTCAATGAGGTGCTTGAGGAATATAAAGAATGTAAAACGAATCTTAAGAAAGAAATTAGAAAAGCTAAAAGAAGATATGAGGTTGCTTTGGCAAGTAAGGTGAAAGTAAATCCAAAGGGTTTCTACAGCTATATTAATAGCAAAAGGATAATGAGGGACAAAATTGGTCCATTAGAGTGTCAGAGTGGACAGCTATCTGCAGAGCCAAAAGAGATGGGGGAGATATTGAACAATTTATTTTCTTCGGTATTCACCAAGGAGAAGGATATTGAATTATGTGAGGTAAGGGAAACAAGTAGGGTAGCTATGGAAACTATGAGGATCAAAGAAGAGGACGTACTGACACTTTTGAAAAATATAAAAGTGGATAAGTCTCCAGGTCCTGACTGAATATTCCCTAGGACATTGAGGGAAGCAAGTGTAGAAATAGCAGGGGCTATGACCGAAATATTTCAAATGTCATTAGAAACGAGAATGGTGCTGGAGTATTGGACGACAGATGGCACAATGGGCTAAGTGTTCGGCTGGCAACCGGAAGGTAGCCGGTTCGAATCCCGCTTGGAGTGCATACTGTCGTTGTGTCCTTGGGCAAGACACTTCACCCACCTTTGCCTGTGTGTGAATGTGTGTGAATGTGTGTGAGTGATTGGTGGTGGTCGGAGGGGCCGTAGGCGCAGATGGGCAGCCACGCTTCCGTCAGTCTGCCCCAGGGCAGCTGTGGCTACAGAAGTAGCTTACCACCACCGAGTGTGACTGAGGAGTGAATGAATAATGCGATGTAAAGCGCCTTGAGTATTAGAAAGGCGCTATATAAATCCCATCCATTATTATTATTATAATTATTGGCGTACTGCGCATGTTGTTCCATTGTTTGAAAAGGGTTCTAAGAGTAAACCTAGCAATTATAGACCTGTTACTTTGACGTCAGTGGTGGGAAAATTAATGGAAAGGATACTTGGATATAATATATATAATCATCTAGATAAACAGGGTCTGATTAGGAACTGTCAACGTGGATTTGTGCCTGGAAGGTCATGTTTGACAAATCTTCTTGAATTTTTTGAAGAGGTTACTAGGGAAATTGATGAGGGTAAAGCGGTGGATGTTGTCAATATGGACTTCAGTAAGGCCTTTGACAAGGTTCCACATGGAAGGTGGTTAAGAAGGTTCAATTGTTGGGTATTAATTGTGGAGTAGCAAGATGGATTCAACAGTGGCTGAATGGGAGATACCACAGAGTTATGGTGGATAACTGTTTGTCAGGTTGGAGCCCAGTGACTAATGGGGTGCCTCAGGTATATGTGTTGGGTCCACTGTTGTTTGTCATATACATCAATGATCTGGATGATGGTTTGGTAAATTGGATATGTAAGTATGCAGATGATACTAAGATAGGTGGTGTTGTGGATAATGAAGTAGATTTTTCAAAGTCTACAGAGAGATGTAGGCCATTTGGAAGAGTGGGCAGAAAGATGGCAGATGGAGTTTAATGCTGATAAGTGTGAGGTGCTACATCTTGGCAGGACAAATCAAAATAGGGCGTACATGGTAAATGGTAGCAAATTGAGGAATGCAGTTGAACAGAGGGATCTAGGAATAACTGAAGGTGGAATCTCATGGAGATAGGGTGGTAAAGAAAGCTTTTGGTGTGCTGGCCTTTATAAATCTGAGCATTGAGTATAGAAGTTGGGATGTAATGTTAAAATTGTACATGGCATTGGTGAGGCCAATTCTGGAATATTTTTGGTCGTCAAATTATAGGAAAGATGTCAGCAAAATAGAGAGAGTACAGAGGAGAGTTACTAGAGTGTTGCCTGGGTTTCAGCCCCTAAGTTACAGAGAAAGGTTGAACAAGATAGGTCTTTATTCTTTGGAGTGCATAAGGTTAAAGGGGGACTTGATAGAGGTCTTTAAAATTAAAAGAGGGATAGAAAGAGTTGACGTGGATAAGCTTTTTTCATTGAGAGTAGGGAAGATTCAAACAAGAGGACATGATTTGAGAATTAAAGGACAGAAGTTTAGGGGTAACATGAGGGGGAACTTCTTTACTCAGAGAGTCATCGCTGTGTGGAATGAGCTTCCAATGGAAGTGGTGGAGACAGGTTCGATTTTATAATTTAAAAATAAATTGGATAGGACAGGATTGAGATTTTGGTTTAGTCCAGGGGTCGGAAGCCGTTTTTGCATAGGGGCCAGGACCCTCCGGGACTAGCTGCAGTTCCCAGGTCACCTGCGAGCCCTGGGTCTAGCTGCAATAATGTGTGCGCTGCACACATTATGAGCGCGAAGCATGGCGTTCCTCGATGCCGGGGTCCCGCTGGAAGCTCAGGGGTTGTAGATGCTCTCTGATGCATTCTGAGCCTTATTTTGGAGCATTTCTGCACCAAATTTATGACCAATATTTCAGAAATTAACAGGAATCTGAGAGGTAGCTTTTTCACACAAAGGGTGGTGGGTGTATGGAACGAGCTGCGAGAGGAGGTAGTTAAGGCTGGGACTATCTTAGTGTTTAAGAGATATTTGGAGATTTTCATTGATAGGACAAATTTAGATGGATATGGGCCAAACGCGTGTGAGTGGGATTAGTTTAGATGGGACATGTTGGTCGGTGTGGGCAAGTTAGGCTGAAGGGCCTGTTTCCACACTGCATCATTCTATGACTAAAAAGTTAAGAAGAAAAATGCATGTAGATAAGTAGAGCAGATTTGAAAGTGGAGAGCAATGTAAAGGCAGAGAGAGGTTTATGGGTGGAAAGGAACATAGGAAAGGAGGGCGGAGAGTGGGCTTGGGCAGATGGGTGAAGGGAAAATAGACACAAAGTGCTGGAGTAACTCAGTGGGTCAGGCAGCATCTGTGGAGAATATGAATATGTGACGTTTCACAGAGTGCTGGAGTAACTCAGCGGGTCAGGCAGCAACTCTGGATAACATGGATAGGTGACATGTCACAGAGTGCTGGAGTAACTCAGTGGGCGAGGCATGATCTCTGGAGAAAAGGTATAGATTATACTAGACTAAGTGGGACCCATTGGGTCCCATGTTCACACGGGAGGGCTGGTCCCCCGACGCAATATTCCACCTCTCCACCAATTCCAATATTGGTGGCCAGTAGGGGAGCTTTCTGGAGTGCTGGTATGGGTTCTTGAGGTGGCAGCTCAGTCCCTCAAGCCTGATCTGCTGGCAGCTCACTCACGGCTGGTGGGCTGGTAGTTGACTCATGACTATTCCTTGAAATTCCTTTTCAACCAGGGTGCAAGGCCACCAAATTCAAATCCATGTTCCTACCATTTCAAGCAGGGTGCAAGGCCACCTAATTCAAGTGCAGTTTCCTACCACTTCAAGCAGGGTGCAAGGCCACTGAATTCAAGTGCAGTTTCATACCACTTCAAGCTGGATCCAAGGCCACCAAATTCAAGTGCAGTTTCATACCACTTTCAGAAGGGTGCAAGGCCACCAAATTCAGTGCAGTTTCATACCACTTCAAGCAGGATGCAATGCCGCCAAATTCAAGTGCAGTTTCATTCCACTTCAAGCAGGGTGCAAGGCCACCAAATTCAAGTGCAGTTTTATTCCATTTCAAGCAGGGTGCAAGGCCACCAAATTTAAATGCAGCTTCATTATTCAATTCTCTGCACCTGCTCAGCGGAGGGGGACTGAGTAAGATGGCCAAAAATCACAGCCGTAAGTGGTAGCGTTTTATCTAAAATCAATATACAGTGCAAACAGGAAGTAAGTGCATTTTCAGTAGTGCCTTTTAACTGCAAGCCAAAGCACCTAAGCCACCATTTGCAGTAAGTAGTGCCTTTCAACTTCATGCCATCATTTGCAGTAAGTGGTGCCTTTCAACTTCAAGCCAATGCACCCACGCCAACATTTGCAGTAAGTAATTCCTTTTACTTCAAGCCATTGCATCCCAGCCACCATTTGCAGTAAGTAGTGCCTTTCAACTTCAAGGCACACCCAAGCCACACCCAAGCCACCATTAGCAGTAAGGGTGCCTTTCAACTTCAAGTCAAAGCTCCCAAGCCACCATTTGTTGTAAGTAGTGCCTTTCAACTTCAAGCCAAAGCAACCAAGCCACCATTTGCAGTAATAGTGCCTTTCAACTTCATGCTACCATTAGCAGTAAATAGTGCCTTTCAACTTCAAGCCAATGCACCCAAGCCACCATTTGCAGTAAGTAGTGCCTGTCAACCTCATGCCACCATTTGCAGTAAGTAGTGCCTTTCGACTTCAAGCCAAAGCAACCAAGCCACAATTTGCAGTAAGTAGTGCCTTTCAACTTTAAGCCAATGCTCCCAAGCCACCATTTGCAGTAAGTAGTGCCTTTCAACTTCAAACCAAATCTCCCAAGCCACCACTTGTAGTGAGTAGTGCCTTTCAACTTCATGCCACCATTTGCAGTGCCTTTCAACTTAATGCCAAAGCACCCGCTACAATTTGCAGTAAGTAGTGCCTTTCAACTTAAAGCCAAAGCACACAAGCCACCATTTGCAGTAAGTAGTACCTGTCAACCTCATGCCACCATTTGCAGTAAGTAGTGCCTTTCAACTTCAAGCCAAAGCACCCAAGCCACCATTTGCAGTAAGTAGTGCCTTTCAACTTCAAGCCACACCCAAGCCACACCCAAGCCATCATTTGCAGTAATAGTGCCTTTCAACTTCAAGCCAAAGCTCCCAAGCCACCATTTGCAGTAAGTAGTGCCTTTCAACTTCATGCCACCATTTGCAGTAAGTAATGCTTTTCAACTTCGCCATTGCACCCAAGCCACCATTTGCAGTAAGTACTGCCTTTCAACTGCAAGCCAAAGCACCCAAGCCACCATTTGCAGTAAGTAGTGCCTTTCAACTTCATGCCACCATTTGCAGTAAGTAGTGCCTTTCAATTTCAAGCCACACTCAAGCCACCATTTGCAGTAACAAGTGCCTTTCAACTTCAAGCCACAATTTGCAGTAAGTAGTGCCTTTCAACTTCAAGCCAATGCACCCAAACAACCATTTGCAGGCAGTTCCTTTTTACTTCAAACAAACCATATTTTCATTTTCAAACCACATTAAGGGGACTCGCAGTTATGTAGACATTTGTTCAGTGTTATTCAGAGCTCAGAGAGACGTGACCCTTGGCTTCATCCATATTGAAGAGACTGAGTGAGGCATACCACTTCCTGGTTTTATAGTCCCTCCCCCTCCCTCCAGTAGGGGCAGCAGAGAGAATGGTGAATTTTTTAAAAACATTAATATCTCTCTGATTTTTTCATAGTTGGGAAAAATCCTCTGCTCCTTTAAGGTGGAGGGGGGCTCTGAGCGAGGTGGCCAAAAATGACGGCCGTAGGTGCCGGCGTTCTGTCGGAAATCGCAACACAGTGGGCCAAAAGTGGGTCAAGATCAGAGTTTTAGTAATATAGATTTTGGGTCAAGACCCTTCTTCAGTAATATTCATGATGTGACATTCTTAGACATTCTTGAATTTTACCCAAACCATTGTGAGCTACTTTGTTATGGGACACGGTGTGAAGCTGTTGTCGTCTGTCCCAGCCTGGTAAAAACCTGAATGGAGTGGATGTGGTGAGGTTATTTCCAATTGTGGGAGAGCCTAGGACCAGTGGCCACAGCCTCAGAATTAAAAGACAATCCTTTATGAAGGAGATGAGCAGGAATTTCTTCAGTCAAAAGGTGGCGAACTGTGGAATTCATTGGCACAGACAGATGTGGAGGCTACTGTAAGTCAATGGCCATTTTTCAGGAGGAGATTGATAAATTCTCGATTGATACGGGTGTCAGAGGTAATGGGGAGAAGGCAGGGGAGAGAACGATAGATAGACATAGAGTGATACAGTGTGGAAACAGGCCCTTCGGCCCAGCATGTCCCATCTACATTAGTTCCACCTGCCCACGTTTGATCCATATCCCTCCAAACCTGTCCTATCCATGTACCTGTCTAACTGTTTCTAAAATGTTGCGATTGTCCCTGCCTCAACTACCTCCTCTGGCAGCTTGTTTCATACACCTACCACCCTTTGTGTGAAAAATATACCCCTCAGATTCCTATTAAATCTTTTCCCCTTCACCTTAAACTTATGTCCTCTGCTCCTCGATTTACCTACTCTGGGCAAAAGACTCAACCATATCTGTTCAAATCATGAATTTATATACCTCTATTAGATCATCCATCATCCCCCTGTGCTCCATGAAATAGAGTCCCAGCCTACTCAACCTCTCCCTATAGCTCTGGCCCTCTAGTCCTGGCAACATCCTCGTAAATTTTCACTGTACCCTTTACAGTTTTACTGTCAATCTCCGTCTCCACCCGCCATCAGTGTCCATTTCCGGGCCGCCAGGTCTCCGCTCGCTCCTCATCTACCGGCACGGCAGGCCGCCTTGCACATGCGCACTTCTTCAGCCAGCACATCCTCCCCCCTGCACATGCGCACAACCACTGCCAGTATTGGGTGACATTTCAGGTAAAGACCCTTCTTTAGACTACCTCTGGTTTTGGTGTTTTTAGTTTAATTTTAAGATACAGAGTGGAATCAGGCCCTTCTGTCTACCGAGTCCACACCGGCCACCGATCACCCGTACACTAGTGCTATCCCACACATTAGCGGAGTAATTCAAGAGTCAGTCAAGAGTGTTTTATTCTCTCATGTCCCAGTTAGAACAATGAAATCCTTACTTGCAGCAACACAACAGAATATATAAGCGTAGTACTCTGTAAACAATGTTATAAACGAGAAAACAAAACGGTGTATATTTATATATGAATACTAGACCAAGTGCAGACCCGTTAGGTCTGTTCCCCCAACGTGCGGTTGTGGGGGGGGGGGGGAGGCGGCATGCAGCATCACACACTAACAACCCCCCCCCCCCCGCACTCACGCTAATGGAGGGGAGGAGGGGTAGAGAGAGAGAGAGAGAGAGATGGGGGGGGGGGGGGGGAGACGGGGGGGGGGGGGGAAAGGGGGTGCTGAGAGGGGGGTGAGATGAGGGGCGGGGAGAGGTTGGAGCAGGGAGGGGGTAGGGGTGTGTGGAGGGGAGGGGGGTTTAGGGGAAGGACGGTGGGGGAGGAGAGGGGGGGGATTAGAGGAGAGGGGGGATTAGAGGGGAGGGGGGGTGAGGAGAGGAGAGGGGGGGGAGAGGAGAGGAGAGGAGAGGGGGAGAGGAGAGGAGAGGGGGGGAGGAGAGGAGGGGGAGGAGAGGGGGAGGGGAGGAGAGGGGGGGAGAGGAGAGGGGGGGAGAGGAGAAGGGGGGGGGAGGAGAGGGGGGGGAGAGGAGAGGAGAGGGAGCGGGGAGAGAGGAGATGGAGGGGGGGGGAGAGGAGAGGGAGGGAGGGGGAGAGGAGAGGGAGGGAGGGGGAGAGGAGAGGGGGGGGGAGAGGAGAGGGAGGGGGGGGGGGGGAGGAGAGGGAGGGGGGAGAGAGAGTGCCTTTTTACTTCAACCCAAACAACCATTTGCAGGCAGTGCTTTTTTACCTCTAACCATATTTTCATTTTCAAACCAAATTAAGGGTACTCACAGTGCTGTAGACATTTGTCAGTGTCATTCAAAGCTCTGATTGAGGCACACCACTTGCAGAGACTGATTGAGGCACACCACTTGCAGAGACTGATTGAGGCACACCACTTCCTGGTTTTATAGTCCTTCCCCCTCCCTCCAGCAGGGGCAGCAGAGAGAATGGGGAATGTTGTAAAACCATTAATATCTCTGTCAATTTTCATCGACGGGAAAAATCCTCGGCACACATGCGGTGGAGGGGGGCTCTGAGCGAGGTGGTCAAAAATGACGGCCGTAGGTGGCGGCGTACTCTCGGAAACCGCACCACAGAAAGCCAAAACCGGTCAAGAACAGAGTTTTAGTAATATAGATATAACTATATATATATATATATATATGTGTGTGTGTGTGTGTGTGTGTGTGTGTGTGTGTGTGTGTGTGTGTGTGTGTGTGTGTGTGTGTGTGTGTGTGTGTGTGTGTGTGTGTGTGTGTGTGTGTGTGTGTGAAATATATATACCCACACACACAATTTCCTACCTGGGATTAATAAAGTTCTATCGTATAGTATCGTGTGTGTGTAGGAAGGAACTACAGATGCTGGTTTAACTGAAGATAGACACAAAAAGCTGGAGTAACTCAACAGGTCAGACAGAATCTCTCGACCAAAGGTAAATACAGTATAACGTTTTGGGTTGGGTCTGAAATAGGTTCCTGCACACCTTTTGAATGTGGAAGGAAACAAGAGCACCCGGAGAAAACCCATGCAATCAAAGGGAAAAGGAGCAAACTCCATACAGACAGCACCCATATTCAGGATCAAGGTCTCTGGCAATTTTAGGCAGCAACTTTATGGCCAACGTACTGCCCCATAGTCTTGAACTTAATTACAACATACAGTAGCTGTAAAGGGGGACATAGCGTCACTTGGAGATTTAAAATTGACGTTTTATGTTATGTGTTGGAAAACAAAATATAGTGGCACAGCTGGTGGACTTGCTGCCTCACACACCAGAGATCTGTGTTCGATCCTGCCCTCGGGCACTGTCTGTGTTGAATTTGCACATTCTCCCTGCAAGCGTGTGGGTTTCCTCCCGCATCCCAAAGACGCATTGGCTTTGTAGGTTATCTTGTCTCTGTAAAATGTGTAGGGAGTGGGTGAGGAAGTGGGATAACAGAACTTGTGTGAATGGGTAGACAAAAATGCTGGAGAAACTCAGCGGATGAGGCAGCATCTATGGAGCTAAGGAAATAGGCGATGTTTTGGGTCGAGACTCTTCTCCAGACTGATGTGAGGGTGGGGGGACGGGAAGAAAAAAGGAAGAGGCAGAGACAGTGGGCTGAGGGAGAGCTGGGAAGGGGAGGAGAAAGCAGGGATTACCTGAAATTGGAGAAATCAATGTTTCTACCGCTGGAGTGTAAACTGCCCAAGCAAAATATGAGGGGCTGCTCCTCCAATTTACAATGGGCATCACTCTGGCCATGGAAGATGCCCAAGACAGAATGGTCGGATTCGGAATGGGAGGGGAGTTGAATGCTGAGCCACCGGGAGATCAGATTGGTCGCCGAGGGAGGACGGACGGAGCCGCGGCTCGAGAGACTAACAGAGGCAAAGAGGTTTGCCACGCACTGCAAGGGAGCAGTGGACCAGACAGGAAGAGCGGACGGAATTACCACTAGACAGCCAAACCAGTAGGTAATTTACGGCTGGGGTGAGTACTTTCCCATTTATAGGAGGTAGGATTATATAAATAAGGGGTGTATCAATACAGTAGGGGATTCTTAAATAGGACCAGTTAATTACTTATATAAGATGGGCAGTCAGGAGATGTGCCAATACTGCGAGATGTGGGAATTTGTCGACACCATTGATGTAGAAGATTCCTACAGCTGCAGTAAGTGTTTGAGGCTAGAGGAACTCCAGCTCCGCATTGATGAGCTGGAGACCCAACTTCATACGCTGCGGTACATCAGGGAGGGGGAGTATTACCTGGATGTTTTGTGCCAGGGGATGGTCACACCGACCAGTTTAACTAATTCAGTAGGCAGTGAGCAAGGAAAGGAAGGTGTGGCCATAAGCGAGGCAGGTAGGGGGAACCAGGAGGAGATGCGGCAGGAGCCACAGCCCTTGTCCCTGACGAGCATGACCGAGGCTCTTACTCAATGTAAGGACGGGATCAGGGGCTGTGGGAGGGATGAGCAACCTGGCTGCAGCACCGTGGATCAGGAGGCCATTCAAGAGGGGGGAGTTAGAAGAAATGCCGTAGTGATAGGGGATAGTATTATTCGGGGGGTAGATAAGGTTCTCTGCGGCCAGCAGAACATGTCCCGAAGGCTGTGTTGCCTACCCGGTGCTAGGGTTAAGGATATCTCTGCGATGCTGGAGAGAAATTTGCAGTGGGAGGGGGAGGATCCAGTGGTCGTGGTCCATGTGGGGACCAATGACATAGGAAGGACGAGGAAGGAGGATCTGCTGAAGGAGTTTGAGCAGTTAGGGAATAAATTAAAAAGCAGAACCTCGAGGGTACTGATCTCCGGATTGCTACCTGAGCCACGAGCCAAATCGGCGAGGGTACGTAAAATTAAAAAGCTGAATGCGTGGCTCAAAGACTGGTGTGGGAATAATGGGTTTGGTTTCTTGGGCCACTGGCACCAGTACTGGGACAGGGGGGATCTGTTCTGTAAGGACGGACTTCACCTGAACGGTGCTGGGACTGGGGTCCTGGCAAATCATATAACTAGGGCAGTAGAGAGGTCTTTAAACTAAGTAGCGGGGGGGGAGGTATCAAGGGGGTAATAACGGCAGGGGTAGAGGAAATAGAGCAGGGTATCAGTGGGGAAGCGGAAAGTCAAAATGTGACAGGAAACAGAATGTGTGAAGATAAAGCTCTAGATGTAAAAGGGGCAAAAACGGAAAGGAAGGGTAGTAAAAATCATCTGAAAGTGCTTTATCTAAATGCACGGAGTATTCGTAATAAGATAAATGAATTAACGGTGCAATTAAGTATATATAGTTATGATATCGTGGCCATTACGGAGACATGGCTGCAAGGGGATCAGGACTGGGAGTTAAATATAGAGGGGTACTCGACAATTAGGAAAGATAGACAGGAAAGAAAGGGAGGAGGGGTGGCCCTTTTAATAAGGGAGGGAATAACGGCAATAGAGAGGAAGGATATTGCGTTGAAGGATCAGGATAGTGAAACAGCTTGGGTACAGATAGAGAATAACAAGGGGAAAAAAAACACTAGTGGGTGTAATTTATAGACCTCCAAATAGCTGTGACGCTGTTAGTCAGAACATAAATCTGCAAATAGTTGACGCATGTAAAAGGGAACTGCTGTAATCATGGGGGACTTCAATTTTCATATTAATTGGGCAAACCAAACTGGGCAGGGTAGACTAGAGGAAGAGTTTATAGAATGTATTAGAGACGGGTTCCTAGAACAGTATGTCACAGAACCGACAAGGGGGGAGGCAATCTTGGATCTGGTCCTGTGTAATGAAGCAGGATTAATTAAAAATGTCATAGTTAGGGACTCGTTGGGAACAAGTGACCACAATATGGTCGAATTCCATATTCAAATAGAAGGGGAGCAGGTTGAAACTCAGGCTAGGGTGCTTAGTCTAAATAAGGGGGATTATGAAGGTATGAGGACTGAGCTGATCAAAGTTGACTGGGATAGCAGACTCAAGAATAAGACGGTACATGAGCAGTGGTGTACGTTTAAGGGTCTACTGTATAACCTTCAAGAAAAATTTATTCCTATGAAGAAAAAAAGGGGTAAGGGTAAGAACAGTCAGCCATGGCTCAGTAAAACTATAAAGGATAGTATTCGGCTGAAGGCAAGGGCATATAAGGTAGCCAGAGATAGTGGGAGGGTAGAGGATTGGGAAGCATTTAAAGGTCAGCAAAAAATAACTAAGAGATTAATTAAGACGGGGAAAATAGACTATGAAAGGAATTTAGCAAACAACATAAAAACTAATAGTAAGAGTTTTTATAGCTATATAAAAAGAAAAAGGGTGGCTAAGGTGAACGTTGGTCCATTGGAGGGTGAGACTGGAGAGTTGTTGGTGGGGAACATGGAAATGGCAAAGGCATTAAACGAGTATTTTGTATCAGTCTTCACCATAGAAGACACAAAAAATATTCCAACGCTGGATAAACAGGGGGCGGTAGGAATGGAGGAGCTAAATACTATTAAGATCACCAAGGAGGTAGTATTAGGGAAATTAATGAGACTGAAGGAGGATAAATCCCCTGGGCCTGATGGATTACATCCAAGGGTCTTGAGGGAGATAGCGGTGGGGATTGTGGATGCATTGGTGATAATTTTCCAAAACTCCCTGGAGGCAGGAACGGTCCCAGTGGATTGGAAAATGGCCAATGTAACACCTATATTTAAAAAAGGAAGTAAACAGAAGGCGGGTAACTATAGACCGGTTAGTCTAACATCGGTGGTGGGTAAAATGTTAGAGACAATTATTAAAGAAACACTAACGGGGCACTTGGATAAACATGACTTCATCGGACAGAACCAGCATGGTTTTGTGAAGGGGAAGTCCTGTTTAACGAATCTGCTCGAATTCTTTGAGGAAGTAACAACCCGGGTGGATAAAGGGGAACCGGTGGATGTGGTATACTTGGACTTCCAAAAGGCTTTTGACAAGGTGCCACATAAGAGACTATTGCTAAAAATAAAAAATTATGGGATTGGGGGTAATATATTAGCATGGGTAGAGGATTGGCTAACAAATAGGAAGCAGAGAGTGGGGATAAATGGTTCATACTCGGGATGGCAACCGGTAACTAGCGGGGTTCCGCAAGGGTCGGTGCTGGGACCCCAGTTGTTCACAATTTATATAAATGATTTGGAGGAGGGAACCAAGTGTAATATATCAAAATTTGCGGACGATACAAAAATGGGAGGAAAAGTAGGGGATGAGGAGGATAGGAAGAGTCTGCAAAAGGATATAGATAAGCTAGGTGAGTGGGCAACAACTTGGCAGATGAAATTTAATACTAATAAATGTGAAGTCATTCACTTTGGGAAAAAAAATGATAGGGCAAGTTATTTTCTAAATGAGGAGGAGCTGCGTTGTAATGCAACGCAAAGGGATCTAGGGGTATTAGTACATGAATCACTAAAAGTTAGTATGCAGGTGCAGCAAGCAATCAGGAAGGCCAATGGAGTTTTGGCCTTTATTGCTAGGGGGATTGAGTATAAAAACACGGAGGTCTTGCTGCAGCTGTACACAGTATTAGTGAGACCACATTTGGAATACTGTGTACAGTTCTGGGGTCCATACTTAAGAAAGGATGTACTAGCCCTGGAGGCAGTGCAGCGAAGGTTTACAAGATTAATTCCTGCAATGAGGGGATTGACATATGAGGAAAGGTTAAGTAGGCTGGAACTCTACTCTTTGGAGTTTAGAAGAATGAGAGGCGATCTCATTGAAACATATAAGATCGTGAGGGGCCTTGATCGGGTGGATGCACCGAGGATGTTCCCAATGATCGGGGAAACTAGAACTAGGGGACATAGTTGCAGAATAAGGGGGGGCTCTTTTAAAACTGAGATGAGGAAGAACTTCTTCACCCAGAGGGTGGTTAATTTATGGAATTCACTGCCCCAGGGAGCAGTGGAAGCAGAAACTTTAAATATATTTAAACTAAAATAGATGGTTTTTTAGCTGCCAAGGGGATAAGGGGCTACGGGGAAGGGCAGGGATATGGACCTAGGTATGGTTAGTATAGTAAGACCTGAGTGATCTCCTGGACAAGTGTCGATCGCCTGGATTGGGGTCGGAGAGGAATTTCCCGGATTTTTTTCCCGAATTGGACCTGGGTTTTTATCCGGTTTTTTGCCTCCCCCAGGAGATCACGAGGTTTTTGGGGTGGAGAGGGGTGATAGCGGTATAAAGGGGAGGGTAGTGTCTTGTGTTCTGTGTCTTGTGTCTACTGTTTGTGGGTAAGTTTGTCTGTTTAGTGTTCAGCCATGAGCGAATGGCGGTGCGGGCTCGACGGACCTGGTGGTCTACTCTCGCACCTACTTTCTATGTTTCTATGTTTCTATGTTATTGCGGACCGAGCGGAGGTGTTGGGCGAAGCGATCGCCAAGCCTCCGCTTGTAGAGCAACTGACACCAAGAACAGTGGATGCAATAGATGAGGTTGGAGGAGGGGCAGGTGAACCTCTGCCGCACCTGGAAAGACTGCTTAGGTCCTTGAATGTAGTCAAGGGTGGAGGCAAAGCGACAAGTGTAGCATTTCATGCGGGAAAGTGCCAGGAGAGGGGGTGGTTTGGGTGGGAAGGGACAAATTGACCAGGGAGTTATGGAGGGAGCGGTTTCTGCGGAAATCCAACAGGGGAGGATATGGGAAGATGTGGCTAGTGGTGGGATCCCATTGGTAGACAAAGAAGCTGGAGTAAATCAGCGGGTAAGGCAGCATCTATGGAGCGAAGGAATAGTCGACGTTTCGGGTCGAGACCCTTCTTCAGATTGATGTCGGGGGGGGAACACGAAAAATAAAGGAAGAGGCGGAGACAGTAGGCTGTGGGAGAGCTGGGAAGGGGAAGGAGGGAGAAAGCAAGGACTTCCTGAAATTAGAGAAACCAATGTTCATACTGCTGGGGTGTAAACTACCCAAGCAAATATGAGGTGCTGCTCCTCCAATATGCGATGGGCTTCACTCTGGCCATGGAGGAGGCGCAAGTCAGAAAGGTCGGATTCGGAATGGGAAGGGGAGTTGAAGTGTTGAGCCACCGGGAGATCAGGTTCTCCATTGCGAACTGAGTGGAGGTGTTGTGTGAAGCGATCGCCAGGCCTGCGCTTGGTCTCACCAAGGTTGATCATATGCTGAATAATCCAACCACATTTTTGTTTGGAAGTGGAAAGAAATAGAAATTGCATTCATTGCAACGTAAAAATAGTTGAGATACTGTATTATAATTTTGCTGCATGTCATTGTGGTACAGGTATATATCATGTCTTGATTGGTGAATATGTTTATTTGACTTTATTTGAAGCAAAAATAATATGTGAATGCTTCATTGAGCATAATTCCGACTGATAACTACGCACTTCGGCCGAGCACATTATTGCACACGTCATGCAAGCCATCTTAAATTACCATCTAAACTATCATTTGGCAACTTAAAAAGCTGCCAAGGTTGCCTGGCTGACAACAGAGAAAAAAAATTAAGTGAGAACCCTGTAGGGTGTATAATAGTTTTGACACTGTCATAGGCCTTTCTTGCATATGCTGTCACAACGCACTGTAGTCTCTAAACAACCCTTCAGTAATTTTTCTTGCCCTCCATTTCAGAATAATAGTGTTTTAAGCCAATAACTCGACACTAGCACTGGCAATAAATAAATAAGCGCAGCTTTCCAGCCCCTTATCTCATTGGCCACTCTCGGCTGCAAATCGGTGTCAATCAGGTGGACCAGCTTCCTCTAGTCATGGGGGTGGGGGATTGGGTGGGGCCTCACAAGTGGAACAGCTTAGAGCCTCTCTTCATCTAAATCCAGCCCTGCTGCCAATCACCATAAGCCACCGTGTATTGCCATGAGCTGCGGCAATAACTTTCCCCTTGCGAGGGGTCCCCCGCCGGGGACCGAAACCAACACCTTCCAGACATCTTCCTGTTGTTCTTTTGTCTGTGTTATGTCATCTGGCTTGACTGCAACAGCTAAATGTCGGCTTATAGGTGTCCCATCTTTTCACAAGTCATTGGTTGAAGTTGTTTACTGCTTGCTGTAGCAGGAGGGCCCACTCATTTAGCATGCGGGATTTACATATTCTATTGTGCTGCAGCAAGCAAGAATTTCATTCTCCTATCTGGGACACCAGGGCCTGCCTTAAGCCGATTTGACCGATTGCTCCCAATTGGGCCCCGTGCCTAAGGGGGGGGGGGGCCGCATTAATATTCCGTACTTCGTACGGAAATACGAATTCTCTTTGTTAAATAAAGTTTTTTTTTAATTCGCCATACGGATTTTTTTTTTTAAACGAACATGTATAACCAAAGATCTTCTAGCAGAGCTCCACTATAGGATCTCTGGGTATAACAACCGCTGCACGGCCATCAGACACAAACGATTTGTTAACTAGTACTGTTAGCACTTCTTAACAGCAAGTACTTAACACGTTGCTATACAAAGTCATCAATGCATCCATCCGCATTCCTCAGTAAATGTTATTGTGTTTTAAACAAGTATTAATGACGCAGTGTTCCTTTGAATAAAATTCACGCTGCGTCATTAATACTTGTTTAAAACACAATTACATTTACTGAGGAATGTAGATCGATGACACATTGAGAATTTCTTTAAACTCACCATCATGAGTGATGGCCCCGGACCGCGAGAAGGGGCTTCTTCCTGGTGTGCAGGTTAGTCATTCACCTACCGACCCACGTTGTGTCTCTGTGTTTTGCTCTCTCCCTCCCTCCCTCTCTCCCGCTCCCCATCTCGTCTCTCTCTAGCTCTCCCACTCCCTCTCTCTCACACTGTTGCCTCGGCATTCCCGGAATCATTGACGTTTTGCGGTAGACAAAAATGCTGGAGAAACCCAGCGGGTGAGGCAGCCGCCTGGCCTGCTGAGTTCCTCCAGCACTCTGTGTTTTTTGTTTGGCTCTGAAGTTGAAGGTGGCTCAACGGGACGGGCATGTGCTCTGGGGAGAGGGTTGCGTTTCTGGTCGAAGCCCTTTTTCAGGCAATCACAAGTACTCTCACCGACGAGAGTTCAGTTTAGTCTGAAGAAGGGTCTTCTCTCCAGAGTCGCTGCACTGCCTGTCCTGCTGAGTTACTCCAGCTTTATGTCTATCTTCAATTTCAGAGAAATACAATTTCTAACGGGGGGGCTTATAACGTCTCTAAACCCCTCTGGGATCCTCTGAACACCTCTAAACCCCCTCTAGCCCTTCTAAACATTTCTAAACACACCTGAGCCCATCTGAAGCCCTCTAAACATATCTAAACCGTTTAAACCCCTCTAAACTAGGAGGCTGCAAGGTGACTTGGGTAGGCTAGGTGAGTGGGCAAATGCATGGCAGATGCAGTATAATGTGGATAAATGTGAGGTTATCCACTTTGGTGGCAAAAACAGGAAAGTAGACTATTATCTGAATTGTGGCCGATTAGGAAAAGGGGAGATGCAACGAGACCTGGGTGTCATGGTTCACCAGTCATTGAAAGTAGGCACGCAGGTGCAGCAGGCAGTGAAGAAAGCAAATGGTATGTTAGCACTCATAGCAAAATGATTTGAGTACAGGAGCAGGGAGGTTGTACTGTTGTTGTACATGGTCTTGGTGAGACCACACCTGGAGTATTGCGTACAGTTTTGGGCTCCTAATCTGAGGAAGGACATTCTTGCCATAGAGGGAGTACAGAGAAGGTTCACCAGACTGATTTCTGGGATGTCAGGATTTTCATATGAAGAAAGACTGGATAGACTCGAATTGTACCTGCTAGAATTCAGAAGATTGAGGGGGGATCTTATAGAAACTTACAACATTCTTAAGGGGTTGGACAGGCTAGATGCAGGAAGATTATTCCCGATGTTGGGGAAGTCCAGAACTAGGGGTCACAGTTTAAGGATAAAGGGGAAATATTTTAGGACTGAGATGAGAAACACGTTATTTACACGGAGAGTGGTTAATCTCTGGAATTCTCTGCCACAGAATGTAGTTGAGCCCAGTTCATTGGCTATATTTAAGAAGGAGTTAGATGTGGCCCTTGTGGCTAAAGGGATCAGGGGGTATGGAGAGAAAGCAGGTACAGGATACTGAGTTGGATGATCAGCCATGATCAGCCATATTGAATGGCGGTGCAGGCTCGAAGGGCCGAATGGTCTACTCCTGCACCTACTTTCTATGTGTCTATGACTGCGTCCAACTGCTGTCTGGTTCGTTGATCGGTTTGCTAGATATGAACTGTTTTGGGAGAGAAAAATGCTCACGGCAGTCCAAACGTGTTAAACACAAATTGGTCAGATATTGAGCTTTACACAGTGAGAAATCATGTGAAATAATCACTTAATTTAATTTTAAATGAATGTACCTGCATGTTATACTGTTTAGTTTGGAGATACAAACAGATAGTCTACTGAGTTCGCACCGACCAGCGATTTTTGTTTTCCTATTTGACAATTTTATTTGGCGGCCAATCAAACGCGGTCTGTAAGGGGGTTGCATCCAATCACCAACCAGTTTGCCTTAAAATCCTGTCCAATCAACAAATAGGTCTCCACCCGTCCAATCAACCGCTGTCTCCAAGGGCATGGTGGCCAATCACATAATTAGCAGCTACGGTAAATGTTGGAAGCCGGCGGAGCTACTGACAGTCAAACGGGAGGGAGCAGGAGTGGTCCACACAGTGTAGAATCCAAAGCACCTAGTGTACAATTTCATAATATATACTAAATAACTGGGCTGACACACCTTGGCTGGGAATCTGGGGTTCACCAAAATTGTTCCCAATTGGGCCCCGCACCCCCTAAGGCCGGCCCTGTGGGACACATGACAATAAAACTCTCTTGACTTGACGAGATTGTTTTTAATACCATCGCCTCCACAACCCGCTAGGGGGAGATAGTTCCAGAGATTCAACACTGCTTGAAAAAATGTCACCCGGCCATTCTCTGCACAGATGTAGATTGACACGTTACTACAGTGCATTATTACTGTGCCAAATCCTGAGGAATGATATTTAAATCAATTGTGCAATTACAGTTGCATTAAGCAACATAATTTAATTGGATGTGCAAAATGGAACCTAAAGTAAAATCAGATATCACTAGAAATACTAAGCGAATCAGATAGCGACGAAGAAAGAGAAACTGTCAACTTCTCGGATTGATACCATCATGCTAATTAGGGATAGATAAGATCTCGATTACCATTGGTTGAAATTTTGGAACGTTCTTCATTTATAGATCACCAATCAGAAACAAAGGGTAAACAATTGACCAATGAAAAACGATTTCAACTTTTTATCTGTGACGAAGATATAAAAGGAGCTGCGACCGCAGATTCAGGTTCATTTGGTTTATGTAGAGAGTGAAAATGTCAGTCAGAGGCGGGAAAGGGCGCGCCAAATCTAAGAGCCGTTCTTCCCGAGCTGGTTTGCAATTCCTTGTTGGTCGAATCCATCGACTGTTACGAAAAGGTCACTATGCTGAGCGCATTGGTGCTGGCGCTCAGTTTATTTAGCGACGGTTCTCGAGTACCTGACAGCGGAGATTTTAGATCTAGCGGAGAACTCGGCCCGCGACAACAAGAAGACCAGGATCATCCCCCGCCACCTGCAGCTTGCCATCCGCAACGATGAGGAGCTCAACAAGCTGTTGGGTGGGGTCACCATCCTTTGGTCACCATCGCCCAGGGTGGGTGGGGTTTTGCCCAACTTCCAGGCTGTAATGCTGCCCAAGAAAACCGGCCACCCAGCAAAATTTACATCTAATTGGCATCAACAAATCCCAAAATGTTCTTTTCAGAGCCATTAAACCTATCCCCGAAGAGTTTTATCCTGCTGTAATATATTTTAATAGAAACATCTGTAGCTTGAGTTTATAGAAATAGCATGAAAACAGGCCCACCGAGTCCACGCCGACCATCGTTCAACCTTCACCGTAGTTCCATGTTTGTCATCAGCTCCATACACATTGTGGTCATTTAAAGAGAAATTATTCTACAAATCCACATGTCTTTCTGACCCGAGGTCAGGATCAGCTGCGCGCTGTACTAGAATCCACCGTACATAATGTTAACACGTTATTTGATGTTTCTGTAAATATAAGACTACTTTAAAAATAATGAATAAAATCATGAAGTTGAAAGGAGTGCAGATAAGATTTACATGGATGTTGCCAGTTCGTTAGGGTATATGCGATAAGGAGAGGTTAATCCGACCATATCTGATTATTGTATGGAAAGCTGGACTGTTTTTTCTAAAACGTGATGCTATAAATGGTGTGCGGCAAAGATTCGCAAGACTGTTTCCTGGGATGGGGGGACAGCAATATGAGGAGACTGAGTAGCCTCAACCTCTTTACAAGTCTGGCGCTAATTTTACGGCAACTGATGTTCCGGGACATTCTTTAATCCTGACAACATTATGAAAGCGCACTGCGGAGGAATGGATGTTTGTGGAGGCAAGGATGTGTTATGGGATAGGAACCAACCTGGGCTCACCAAAATCACTATTCAGTGCACTGTCAGAATATACAGCGCTTCAACGAATATTAGATGATAGTGGTAACAGATGCAAATGTCTGTGTAGAATCAAATGGGTGTTGCTGAATAATTGCACATGTAGGATAACTGACTTGCATTTCTATCATATATTGTGATACCAAACGTGGGATAATGCAGTTCAGGTTTCACCACATTGCAGCTGGGTTGCCCTGTGCATTTTGCAGTGGTTGAGTTATTTTCAGTCAAATCGTCGGACCCAAAGAAATTTGGGCGCGCTCACCGTGAATGTGCCGGGCCAAATGGATGTCCTTGGGTATGGCGGTGTGTATGGTTTACAGCAAAGAGCTCCTCTAGTATCTTTGGTTCACAGGTTGGAGTCCTGTGTCACAAGGCTTTGTGGTAAAGGCAGCACAAACATCAGGGTAGCAGTTTTGCTACATACAGCAAATTATCTACATTCCAGAATTTACTTCTAAATCACTTTCCATATCAATGACCTAACCAGACTTTGACCATAGATATTCATTATGGTCATTACGATATTACAATTACTTGCTTTTTCTTTACATTTTTTTTGTTACTGTCTTGCAGGCTTTGCATGTGTTCTTTATGCATGATTTACGTTTGTGTGTGTTTATCTTGGTCTATGTGCCTGTCATCCTGCTGCAAACAAGATTTCATTTGTACCTGTACGTCAACAATAAACTTGATTTGACTTAAATTAAATAACATTAACATCACATGGATTTCCAATATATACAGAGAAGGTTCTACATTATGTGTGACTTTATTGTATGGACACAGCTGATTACCTGTTGAAGAGAAGAAGTTAAATGCAAAAAAATTGCTGCAACCATTTTAATGTTGCCAGCTGAGCCATTCATTTAAATGTTGGTGACCCTGTTGAGGGTTATCTCAATGTATTGAATGACATAAGAAACAAGTAAAAAATGAACGATGATGTTACACTTCAAGATTTTGTGACAGAAAAAAATGCAGAAATGAATTAAGAACTTTCTGGAGTGTGCAATGTTTTCAAACTTGTACAACAATACAATGTAAAATTTAGCTCAAAGTATAGCAGGAAAAAAATCCTAAAGTCAATCAAATCTTTGGATTGAAATTGTCCAAATAAACAATCTTTGGGATATTTTAAGGCCATTTAATATCATTCAAATTTCTGAAATTGATGGTTTAATTTGCAGGTTTGAAAATTCAAATCTGCCAACAGCCACCAGTGAACTGTGGTTCCAGTTAACCATGTCCAGATTAACTGGACATCTCATTTGCAAAATGGACCGAAATATACCTGAAAATTGCATAGTAACAGCCAATCAGAAAGCTGCATCCTTGCCACACTTCAACCAATGAGATTAACGAATGCCGATGACGACTGTTTTGATGCTCCAATAGCACCGCGTCCCACAGATGGTCAGTGAGACATTTGGACTGTGTGTGAGTAGGCCATTCGGCCCATCGAACCAGCACCGCCATTCAATATGATCATGGCTGATCATCCACACTCAGTACCCGTTCCTGCCTACTCCGCATATCCCTTGACTCAGCTAACTTTAAGAGCTCTATCTTACTCTCTCTTGAATGCATCCAGTGCCTTCTGAGGCAGAGAATTCCACAGATTCACAACTCTCTGGGTGAAAAAATGTCCTAATCTCTGTTCTAAATGGCCTACCCCTTATTCTTAAATTGTAGCACCTGTTTCTGGCATCTAGCATGACCAATCCTTTAATAATCTGAAAATGTTTCAATAAGATACCCTCTCATCCCTCTAAATTCCAGTGAATACAAGCCCAGTCATTCCATTCTTTCAAAATATGACAATCCCGCCAACCCGGGAATTGACCTTGTGAACCTACACTGCACTCTCTCAATAGCAAGAATGTCCTTCCTCAAATTTGGAGACCAAAACTGCACACAATACTCCAGATGTGGTCTCACCAGGGCCCTGTACAACTGCAGAATGACCTCTTTGCTTCTATACTCAACTCCTCTTGTTATGAAGGCCAACATGCCATTAGCTTTCTTCACTGCCTGCTGTATTAATCTGCATGCTTACTTTTAATGACTGATGTACAAAGACTCCCAGATCCCCTTTTCCTAACTTGACACCATTCAGGTAATAATCTGCCTTCCTGTTTTTGCCACCAAGGTACATAACTTCACATTTACCACGTTAAAATGCATCTGCCCACTCACACAACCTGTCCAAGTCACCCTGCATCCTCATAGCATCCTCCTCCCCTGCCATCCAGCTTTGTGTCATCTGCAAGTTTGCTAATGTTACTTTTCATCTCTTCATCTAAATCATGAATGTATATTTTAAATAGCTGCGGTCCCAGCACCAAGCCTTGCGGTACCCCACTAGTCACTGCCTGAGTTTCTGAAAGAGACCCCTTAATCCCTTACTCTTTGTTCCCTGTCTGCCAACCAATTTTCTATCCATGTGAGTACCCTAACCCCAATACCATGTGCTCTAATTTTGCCTATTAATCTCCTATGTGGGACCTTATCATGGGATGATGGTCTGCGTTTAAAACAATGCAGTAACAATGACACCAAGCATTGTTGTCATTGAACATTCAGTGTAATGTTCAGCGTTTTCCTTGTCATTTATTTATTTATTTATTTATTTATTTTTAAATTTCTTGTCATTTAATCATTTAATTTTTGTTTAAGTTAAGGTGCTACCATTTCCACATTTTGGATACTTACATTGGGTTAGGTTTATTTTAATAGAGGCGCAAACAGCAATCCTCTTCCAGTGCCCTCAGTCTGATTGAATTTCAATTGCCCCACAACCCCTGGATGTGCTTTCCAAGCACTTATCACTCTCTGTGTAAAAACATTACCCCATACACGTCCTTTAAACTTTTCCTCTCACATTTTAAAGCCATAGTCTGTCATCTATGACAACTCCATCCTGGGAAAATGGAGTTTTCCTATATAAGCCTCATAATTGTATATTGTGGTGCCACCGGTGGTTAGGCCATCTGTATTCGAACCCTTGGCAGTTGGGGGTAGGGTCACGTGACTAGGTAATGGCGGGAAGCAGTTGTCACGAGGTTTAGGGGTGTGCCCTAATATAAGTGACGACAGATGGCACAATGGGCTAAGTGTTCGGCTGGCAACCGGAAGGTAGCTGGTTCGAATCCCGCTTGGAGTGCATACTGTCGTTGTGTCCTTGGGCAAGACACTTCAACCACCTTTGCCTGTGTGTGTCCTTGGGCAAGACACTTCACCCACCTTTGCCTGTGTGTGTGAATGTAATTATGTGAAGCACTTTGGGGTCAATGCAAGTTGACCAAAAATGTGCTATATAAATAAAGAAATTTAATTTAATTTAATTTAAGTATACAGGGCCGGCCTTAGGAGGTGCGGGGCCCAATTGGGAACAATTTTTGTGAGCCCCAGGTTCCCAGCCAAGATCTGTAGAATCATAGAAATATAAATAAAGTCTATTATAGACTCTATATCTCAATGGTAGAATGGAAAGTAATCAAAATATGTGTTTAAAAAGTGCCTGCGAGTTAATGGACCAAACAAATCTAAGCTACATTTTAATATAAAATTGCATGCATGTAAGCCTACAAGTAACAAACAAAATGTGTAGAGCACCTCTGAAAAGTACATAGTTACAATACCACTTGTTTTAGTGACTGTGAAATGAAAAACAAGTAATTTAATTAAGTAGATCCTGGAAAACCAATATCTACTGGCAAAAAAACAGTCCAGGTATTAAATTTTGGGCTTCAGCCCCATCCTACCCTTTGAGCTTCTACCCCATCCTAACTTAGTTGTGTGTCTGTGAGTGTGTGTATTATTTGTGTGTCAGTTGTTTGTGCGTGACGTGTGTTAGTTGTCTGTGTGTTATGTGTGTGCGTGTGGGACGGAAGGAGAGAAGGGAGGGAGGGAGTAAAAGGAGGAAGGAGAGAAGGGAGTGAGGGAAGTAGAGAAAGAAGGGAGGGAGGGAAGGAGAGAAGGGAGAGGGGAGGGAAGGAGAGAAAGGAGGGAGGGAAGAAGGGAAGAGTGAAGGGCAAGAGAGAAGGGAGGAAGAGGGACGGTGGCAGGAGTGTATGCTGGGGTCCAGGCGGATGGGTGGGAGCTGAGGCCGAGATTTGTAAACGTTGCTCCAACCCCAGCCTGTATTGTTCACTGCTTCTCCCCGGGGAGAGAGAGGGGTGGAGCCGGGGCTGTGTGCATGGAGCACGACGACTGGAGGGGCAGGAGTACTGCCCCATGTCCGTGAGGGAACGACCCACCTCCCCCTTCTCCAGTCCCCCTCACGCTCCCCTCCCCGTCTACCCATTTCTTCCACCCCCACCTCTCTATTCTCTCTCCACACCTCTCTCCCCCCTCCACCCAGGGTAGATCTACCCGAGCGGAGAGTAGATTACTCTGGCGCGGGGCCCAATTGGGAGCAATTGGCTTAAGGCCGGCCCTGTTAGTATGGAGACCTGGTTCAGCCCTCCTCCTTTCACGTGTATGTTGATCTCTTTACCTGAACAATAAAGTTCTCTTTCTTATCATAGAAACATAGAAAATAGGTGCAGGAGTAGGCCATTCGGCCCTTCGAGCCTGCACCGTCATTCAATATGATCATGGCAGGTCATCCAACTCAGTATCCTGTACCTGCCTTCTCTCCATATCCCCTGATCCCTTTAGACACAAGGGCCACATATAACTCCCTCTTAAATATAGCCAATGAACTGGCCTCAACTACCTTTTGTGGCAGAGAATTCCAGAGATTCACCACTCTCTGTGTAAAAAATGTTTTTCTCATCTCGGTCCTAAAATATTTCCCCCTTATCCTTAAACTGTGACCCCTTGTTCTGGACTTCCCCAACATCGGGAACAATCTTCCTGCATCTAGCCTGTCCAACCCCTTAAGAAATTTGTAAGTTTCTATAAGATTCCCCCTCAATCTTCTAAATTCTAGCGAGTACAAGCTGAGTCTATCCAGTCTTTCTTCATATGAAAGTCCTGACATCCCAGGAATCAGCATGGTGAACCTTTTCTGTACTCCCTCTATGGCAAGAATGTATTTCCTCAGATTAGGAGACCAAAACTGTACGCAATACTGCAGGTGTGGTCTCACCAAGACCCTGTACAACTGCAATAGAACCTCCCTGCTCCTGTACTCAAATCCTTTTGCTATGAATGCTAATATACTATTCGCTTTCTTCACTGACTGCTGCACCTGCATGCCTACTTTCAATGACTGGTGTACCATGACACCCAAGTCTCGTTGCATCTCCCCTTTTCCTAATCGGCCACCATACAGATAATAGTCTACTTTCCTGTTTTTGCCACCTCACATTTATCCACATTATACTGCATCTGCCATGCATTTGCTCACTCACCCAGCCTATCCAAGTCACCTTGCAGCCTCCTAGCATCCTCCTCACAGCTAACACTGCTCCCCAGCTTTGTGTCATCCGCAAACTTGGAGATGTTGCATTCAATTCCCTCGTCCAAATCATTAATATATATTGTAAAGAGCTGTGGTCCCAGCACTAAGCCTTGCGGTATATCACTAGTCACTACCTGCCATTCTGAAAAGGACCTGTTTACTCCTACTCTTTGCTTCCTGTCTGCCAGCCAGTTCTCAATCCATATCAATACTGAACCCCCAATACTGTGTGCTTAAGTTTGTACCATAACCCTCCATTCCCTTCTCATCCATATGCCTATCCAATTTATTTTTAAATGATACCAACGAACCTGCCGCCACCAATTCCACTGGAAGCTCATTCCACACCACTACCACTCTCTGAGTAAAGAAGTTGCCCCTCATGTTACCCCTAAACTTCTGTCCCTTAATTCTGAAGTCATGTCCTCTTGTTTGAATCTTCCCTATTCTCAAAGGGAAAAGCTTGATCACATCAACTCTGTCTATCCCTCTCATCATTTTAAAGACCTCTATCAAGTCCCCCCTTAACCTTCTGCGCTCCAGAGAATAAAGACCTAACTTATTCAACCTATCTCTGTAACTTAGTTGTTGAAACCCAGGCAACATTCTAGTAAATCTCCTCTGTACTCTCTCTATTTTGTTGACATCCTTCCTATAATTGGGCGACCAAAATTGTACACCATACTCCAGATTTGGTCTCACCAATGCCTTGTACAATTTTAACATTACATCCCAGCTGCAAGAGAAATAGACTTGAAAATGATACTGTAAAGAAGTTAAGACCAATCACTGCTTTCTTGGATCAGCCACTAACAGAGGCAACAAGTGCCAGCGGTGAAGCAGATACATTGCTACTAACACAAGGCAATTAGTGTGGTGGAGCTATCCAGCTAACTACTAGCATTCAACCAGAAGAAAACCTCCCTGAAACAGAAACAGTGAAGCAGGACATGGAACAGCAAGCTGAATATGAGGAAGCAGCCATGATGCCAGCTCAAAATGAAAATATAGAACTGATTGATGATGCCATACATAGATCTACAGACGTTGGTTTGTGTGCAGAAATTTCATGAGAACATATCCTATTGGGTAGAAAGGGGCCCTCTCAAGTTCAGCATTGTTGTGGTCCATTTTCAAACGTTAACTTCAAATCTACAGGTACAAATAAAAGCAGAGCAGCAGTACTGGCGGCATGTCATGGAGAGAATTATCGCTGCAATATGAATTCTTGCAGAACGAGGCTTGCCATTCAGAGGAGACAATGAACAATTTGGATCTTCAAATAACACCAATTATCTTGGTCTTTTAGAGCTAGTTGCAAAATTTGATCCATTTTTACTGTCTCATATCAATCGGTATGGAAACTCCGGATCAGAAAATCCCTCTTATTTGTCAAAAACTGCATGTGAGGAAATAATTCAACTCATGGCAAAAAAAGTTAAGGATGCAATTCTGGCTGACTTGAAAAAGGCTGGATATTTCAGCTTGTCAGTAGATTCCACTCCTGACATTTCACATACTGATCTGTTGACTTTAATTATCAGATATGTATCACCTGAAGATGGTTTACCAAGTGAGAGATTTTTAACTTTCCTTAAGCTAAAAGACCACTCAGGAGAAAGCATGGCTGATTTAGTGTTTAACTATCTCTCTACTGAACTTGAAATTTACTTTAGAAAATGCAGAGGACAGTCTTATGACAATGCTGCCAACGTGGCTGGTAGGTACAAGGGTATGCAGCAGCAAATCATCGCAAAAAACAAATTTGCAAGATATATTCCATGCGCTCATTAAATTTGGTGGGCCGTTCAGCTGTTGATTGCTGCCTTGATGCATTGAACTATTTTGGAATTATCAATGAAATTTATACCTTTTTTTCATCCTCCAAAAAGAGATGGGCAGTTCTAAAATCATTTTTGCAACCTCAGTCAAAAGTGCCTACATATTTGTCAGATAATATGTGGGAGGCACATGCAAAAGCCACAGAAGCTATTTTGCAAAGTTACAGAGATGCCCTCAGTCATTTGTGCTCTGATGTTAATGTGAAGGGTGATACCAGGCTTCAAGCTAACAATCTTTTGCAGAAAATGGAAAAACTGGAATTTGTGTTCATGCTGCATTTTTTGACCCGTCTGCTTGGTAATTTCCTCAAGGTCAACAAAGCCATTCACAAATCCAAACTGCAAGTTTGTACAGTTCACTTCAGGATTTTGTAAGCAAAATTAGAGATGATTTGTATGAGCTTGAGCAACAAGCAAAGGCCACCTTGCCAAAAGTTAACTACAGAACTGTCACAGGGAGACAGAGAGTAAGGAAACAGCAAGGAAATGATGATTTAGATGAACTCTCTTCAAGAGACAAATTTAGGATAAAATCCTTTATTCCTATACTAGATGCACTTGAATTTAATTTAAAAAGAAGAGCTACTGTGTAGTGATGTTGCACAAACGTTTCCCTTTCCTGCTAATCTGACCGCATCTAAGCAAGAAATTCAGCAAGGTGTTGAACTGTTGATGGAAGCATACCCAGAAGATGTTGACCTGAAACATACTGATAGAAACATAGAAAATAGGTGCAGGAGTAGGCCATTCGGCCCTTCGAGCCTGCACCGCCATTCGACATGATCATGGCTGATCATCCAACTCAGTATCCCATCGCTGCCTTCTCTCCATACCCCCTGATCCCTTTAGCCACAAGGGTCACATCTAACTCCCTCTTAAATATAGCCAATGAACTGGCCTCAACTACCTTCTGTGGCAGAAAATTCCAGAGGTTCACCACTCTCTGTGTAAAAAATGATTTTCTCATCTCAGTCCTAAAAGATTTCCCTCTTATCCTTAAACTGTGACCCCTAGTTCTGGACTTCCCCAACATCGGGAATAATCTTCCTGCATCTAGCCTGTCCAACCCCTTAAGAATTTTGTAAGTTGCTATAAGATCCCCCCTCAATCTTCTGAATTCTAGCAGGTACAATTCGAGTCTATCCAGTCTTTCTTCATATGAAAGTTCTGCCATCCCATGAATCAGTCTGGTGAACCTTCTCTGTGCTCCCTCTATGGCAAGAATGTCTTTCCTCAGATTAGGAGACCAAAACTGTATGCCATACTCCAGGTGTGGTCTCACCAAGACCTTGTACAACTGTAGTAGAACCTCCCTGCTCTTATACTCAAATCCTTTTGCTATGAATGCTAACATACCATTTGCTTTCTTCACTGCTTGCTGCACCTGCATTCCTACTTTCAATGACTGGTGTGCCATGACACCCAGGTCTTGTTGCATCTCCCTTTTTCCTAATCGGCCACCATTCAGATAATAGTCTACTTTCCTGTTTTTGCCACCAAAGTGGATAACCTCACATTTATATAACCATATAACCATATAACAATTACAGCACGGAAACAGGCCATCTCGACCCCTCTAGTCCGTGCCGAACACATAATCTCCCCTAGTCCCATATACCTGCGCTCAGACCATAACCCTCCATTCCTTTCCCATCCATATAACTATCCAATTTATTTTTAAATGATAAAAACGAACCTGCCTCCACCACCTTCACTGGAAGCTCATTCCACACAGCTACCACTCTCTGAGTAAAGAAGTTCCCCCTCATGTTACCCCTAAACTTCAGTCCCTTAATTCTCAAGTCATGTCCCCTTGTTTGAATCTTCCCTACTCTCAGTGGGAAAAGCTTTTCCACGTCAACTCTGTCTATCCCTCTCATCATTTTAAAAACCTCTATCAAGTCCCCCCTTAACCTTCTGCGCTCCAAAGAATAAAGTCCTAACTTGTTCAACCTTTCTCTGTAACTTAGTTGCTGAAACCCAGGCAACATTCTAGTAAATCTCCTCTGTACTCTCTCTATTTTGTTGACAAAATGGATATTTTGTTAATATCCACATTATACTGCATCTGCCATGCATTTGCACACTCACCCAACCTATCCAAATCACCTTGCAGCCTCCTAGCATCCTCCTCTCAGCTAACACTGCCCCCCAGGTTCGTGTCATCCGCAAGCTTGGAGATGTTGCATTCAATTCCCTCATCCAGATCATTAATATATATTGTAAATAGCTGGGGTCCCAGCACTGAGCCTTGCGGTACCCCACTAGTCACTGCCTGCCATTGTGAAAAGGACCCGTTTATTCCTACTCTTTGCTTCCTGTCTGCCAGCCAGTTCTCTTTCCACATCAATACTGAACCCCCAATACCATGTGCTTTAAGTTTGTATACTAATCTCTTATGTGGGACCTTGTCGAAAGCCTTCTGAAAGTCCAGATATAATACATCCACTGGTTCTCCCTTATCCACTCTACTAGTTACATCCTCGAAAAATTCTATAAGATTCGTCAGACATGATTTACCTTTCATAAATCCATGCTGACTTTGTCCAATGAACTCACCACCTTCCAAATGTGCTGCTATCCCATCTTTAATAACTGACTCCAGAACTTTCCCCACCACCGATGTTAGACTAACTGGTCTGTAATTCCCCGTTTTCTCTCTCCCTCCCTTTTTAAAAAGTGGGGTTACATTAGCTACCCTCCAGTCCTCAGGAACTACTCCAGAATCTAAAGGGTTTTGAAAAATTATCACTAATGCATCCACTATTTCTGCGGCTACTTCCTTAAGTACTCTGGGATGCAACTTATCTGGCCCTGGGGATTTATCGGCCTTTAAACCATTCAATTTACTTAACACCACTTCCCGGCTAACCTGGATTTCACTCAGTTCCTCCATCTCATTTAACCCCCGATCCCTTGATATTTCCGGCAGATTATTTATGTCTTCCTTAGTGAAGACAGAACCAAAGTAGTTATTCAATTGGTCTGCCATGTCCTTGTTCCCCATGATCTATTCGCCTGTTCTGCCTGCAAGGGACCTACATTTGATTAACTTTTGCACTTTCATTTTTACATGAGACAAAGCCATAGGCATAGAGACCTATACAGTCTCATACAGACCTATCAAATTATATACAAGGAAACATTTCCCTAGTGTGGAAGCAATCTTGCGGCTGTTTCTTAGCTTAATGGTCACTAACTGCTTGGGAGAGGGGTCTTTTTCAAGACTCAAAAGAATTAAAATGAATTAAGGCCCACAATGTCTCAAGAGAGATTGTCTGCACTGCGCATTCCGTGCATTGAGAGTGACAAACTTATGCCCCTGTCCCACTTAGGAAACCTGAACGGAAACCTCTGGAGACTTTGCGCCCCACCCAAGGTTTCCGTGCGGTTCCCCGAGGTTCCCGGTTCCCTACCTGCTTCCACTACCTGCAACCTCCGGGAACCGCACGGAAACCTTGGGTGGGGCGCAAAGTCTCCTGAGGTTTCCATTCAGGTTTCCTAAGTGGGACTGGGGCATGCGACAAACAAATTAACCCTAACCTCTGGGTGATTTTGCTATGAAGAAGGCTAGAAAAAAACATTTTTAGTCTTAAAGCCCAATCTCATGGTGCGAGCTGACCCACCAGGTATCCCGAGTGAAAGACTCGTGGTTGTGTACGAGATTCCAAGTGTACGATCAAGAGTTTAACCGAGTTGCCACGGGTGTGACTAAGTTTGCCATTTGTCATTTCTGCAATGTTCCAAGTTCCTCTCCAAAGTTACTCTTGAGCCAACTGCGAATGAAGGTCTGTTTTAATAAGCAACAGTGTTAAAGGAGACTTCTCCATCCTGCAGCTTTGAGTTAAAGATAGAATTCAGTGCGGCCGCATCTATTGATGTGACCTACAAAGGGAAAATGCACACCATCCAGTGCCAGAGCAGTTATATTTATGATTTGTTTGAAACACACATCACGTAGTTAGAAGACCAGCAGGCGGAGGTTTGCTATATTTTAATTGAATTTACTGCCATGTCTACACACTGCGGGGAGACGGGAGATGAAATCTTTGAATGTGGACAGAAGTCTCTGCGCCTGCTCGTTCTAAGCGGAATATATTTTTAGTTGCCTTTCAAGCCGGGCTTTGGTTTTATTCCTTGTTTTTGTTTATTCACACACACTTTTAGTGTGTGAGAAGTCCATGCCGGGTGCTGGCCGGCCACAGCCGCTGTTCTTTCACATCAGTTGCGCATCAGATTGTTGGGAGATGGAGCTCAGGGTTCACCTCCTGAGCTGTTTTGGTACCCAGGCGTGAGTTGAGGTGGAGGGAGGTTGGGGGGGGGGGGGGGTGGGGATGCGTGGGCATCATTAATCTGTCTGGGGTGACAAGGCTCTTGGGTTAGGCTGGGATCATTCTCTGCGAGATGATCTAAGTGCGGGAGACAAGTGTAGGAGAGGTGTACTGATTGTGTGGGCAGACACTTTGGTAGTGATTGCCCACCAGTGTCAAAAGCCACTGTCTCCTTGTCCCTGAGATAGCAGGGGGCGATCAAACAGCACAATACCCCCTCCCCCTCCATGCCAACACGAAGGGCAATGATCCCAAGGCTTTAGCATCAGAAACAGCGGGCAGGCGACAATCACCCGCCATAACGCGAGAGAGATCATGCATTATTGTAGGTCTCCTTTGCACGTCGGTGTTTCTGTCTTTCTCCATCTCATTGTTGGCCTTGTCTGTCGCCACCCCCACCCCCACCCCTCTGCTTCCCGGGCATGTGCGTGACCCCTTCCCTCCCCTCTCCAGCTCCCCGCCCATTGCACCGGGCGCGGGGGCTTTGCACTGTCTTCACGTCGGCGATGCCAGCAGGCCAGTGCCAGTCGCCCCGGGGCAGATGCTCGGGGGCTCTCTCCCAGAGTGGCCTCTGACCGGGGGTGGGGATGGGAGTCAGCGGGCACGCCGGCTCTGCCACACCATGGTCCACCGCCAACCAAGCCAACCGTCCACGTCCACACGCTCGGTAGAACAGGAGCTGAGACTGGGAACTGTACCGCCCTTGCCCCCTCCCTCTGCAACTGCAAACAACCCCACTCTACTGCTCACCTAACCCGCCCATCTCTTCTCTCTGGGTATTGAAGGTGCTTCTGGTCTGCAGTGTGCAATAGTCACCAAAATACACTGCATCTTTAGAAAGGAAAAATACAAAATATGTCAATCCCACTAGATAGGCCTTAGTCATGGTGCTGTACAACAAGGAAACAGGTCCTTCGCCCCAGCTTGGCCATGCCGTCCATGTTGGCGTCTTGGGGTAGTCCTATTTGCCTGATTGTGGCCCATAGCCCTCTAAACCCTTCCCATCCATTTATCTGTCGTTAATAACCTCAAGAATATTCCTGCTTCAGTTTCCTGGGTCCAACTCAGAGAGGTCTCCCCCCTTTCCAGGGTTAATCGCTCCACTGTTTATAATGCTCCCTGCATTATGAAGTCCTCGACAGTGAACCCCATGGGCTTGTCTCCCATACTAAGTACACTTGTCTCCCATACTAAATCACCCCAACCCCCCCCCCCCCCCCCCCCCCCCCCCCCAACCTCCCCTCCCCTCCCTCCCCCACCTTTCCCTCCCAATTCCAGTCCCGTCCCAACCCCCTGGGAAATTGAAGGGAGCGACAATCAACTGCCACGGATACAAATAATGTCATACATAAGAAAGGGCAGATGCTGGTTGACAAAATGTGAACATGAAGCAATAGTTACACAAAGACGCAGCAGAAATTTGGAAACGTCATCCCGACACTCATTCCTTCTCTCCAGAGATGCTGCCTACCCGCTGAGTTAAAGATTGTCCATGGAAGACTCACGAGTCACTAAGGTAAACTCACGGGCCACTATGTTCTTACAACAAATTTAAATGTTTCAATTTTTTAACTTCATCAGTACATTTGACTCGTGGAAAACTTCAAACATGTTTGAATTTTTTCAAGAGTTAACAAGTTTCACGGGTACCTGCCACTGAAGGTAGTTGAGGCCAGTTCATAGGCTATATTTAAGCGGGAGTTAGATGTGGCCCTTGTGGCTAAAGGGATCAGGGGGTATGGAGAGAAAGCAGGTACAGGAGTTGGATGATCAGCCATGATCACATTGAATGGCGGTGCAGGCTCGAAGGGCCGAATGGCCTACTCCTGCACCTATTTTCTATGTTTCTATGTTTCTATGTTAGCACCACGAGTCGCTAAGATGCGTCCACGAGTTCCGACGTTCCCGCTACGTTAATTGTACATGAATACCATGAGTTAAATTTGTTTTAAACTCGGGGTACCTCATGGGTCAACTCGCACCGTGAGACAGGGGTTTTAGTGTATTTGTAGTTTCTTTATTTCTTAATATTCAAGATTCAATTCAAGAGACATTTATTGTCACATGTACCAAATGTTACAGTGAAATTTGTAGTCACCATACAGCCATACGAATAAAATAAAGAACACAGAACATGATAGTCTTTAACATAAACATCCCCCACACCGCGGAATCAAAGTTTCTCACTGTGAGGGAAGGCAGCAAAGTTCAGTCATCCTCCTCTTTGATGTTTAATTGATATTCACCCATGGTCTCCCGAGCCTCCCGCAATCGCTGCTACGGGCAGCCCGATGTTCAGGCCCTCTCGCCGTGATGATGGAACTCCTACGTCGAAACGGAAGAACACCCTCAGCGGTTTGGACTTCCGAATCAGCTACTCTGAAACCGCGGCTCCCGGAGTCCACAGGCTGAGCTGGGCGGAGATTCAGACTGGCGGCCCTCGGCAAAGGGATCCCAGGACGCCGCGATGTTGAAATCAGCGCGGTCCGCGGCTGGGAGCTCCGCAAACCACAGCTCCATGATGCTGAAGCAGCAGGCCCAACACTCCGGTGCTTCAATCGGCGAATCAGGTAAGGCATCGCCCGCTCCGTGGTGAATCCAATATAACATATATAACATATAACAATTACAGCACGGAAACAGGCCATCTCGGCCCTACAAGTCCGTGCCGAACAACTTTTTTCCCTTAGTCCCACCTGCCTGCACTCATACCATAACCCTCCATTCCCTTCTCATCCATATGCCTATCCAATTTATTTTTAAATGATACCAACGAACCTGCCGCCACCACTTCCACTGGAAGCTCATTCCACACCGCTACCACTCTCTGAGTAAAGAAGTTCCCCCTCATGTTACCCCTAAACTTCTGTCCCTTAATTCTGAAGTCATGTCCTCGTGTTTGAATCTTCCCTATTCTCAAAGGGAAAAGCTTGATCACATCAACTCTGTCTATCCCTCTCATCATTTTAAAGACCTCTATCAAGTCCCCCCTTAACCTTCTGCGCTCCAGAGAATAAAGACCTAGCTTATATGTATTTTAAAACCAACTGTTTAATGACAACATACAGTAGGATCTAAAAGTGTCATACTGTCACTGTCAGGTAGTCATGGTCATCTTATATACAATACAATACAATACAATTTATTGTCATTTGAGCCTCAGTGAGGCTCAAACGAAATTCTGTTTCCACAGCAATACAAACAAAGACAATTCCTAGACATACACACAATTTAATTCACACAAACATCCATTACAGTGGACCCACTGTGATGGAAGGCAAAGTCTTTTCTCACCCCTGTTCTCATGTCTCTCCCGATGTCCAAGCCCCAGGCGGGCGATGATAAGTCCCACGGCCATTTTAGGCCGTGCCGGGCGATTTACGGCCCCGTTCCCAGTCTAAAAGTCCCGAAGTTGGAGCCCCCGGTGGACGCTGGAATGTCCCACGGCCATGAAGCCGCGCCGGGCGATGTATGACCCCGCTCCGGGTCGTTCCAACCCCGCGACACGGGCTGGAGAAGTCGCGTTGCGGGAGCTCCGGAAAGCGGTCTCTCTCTCCCCCCGGACCCGCGAGTTCCCGATTTCCCAGTCCACCGGACCTGCGACTGTGTTGCAGGAGCCTCCGAGCCCCAGGAGTCGAGTCGCAGCAGCGAGTCACCACCGCTCTCCACGTTCCAAGGCCGGCCAGCTCCACGATGGTGAGTCCGCAGCTCCGCAGTCTCCCGAGCCCCCGGGTCGTTCAGGCTGGAGGCCGCTCCACGGTGCTAGGCCCCAACGACAACGGAGACCCGACAGAGAAAAGGTCGGGTCTCCCAGACAGGGAAGAGATTTCAAACAGCTTCCCCCTGCCCCCGCCCCCCACATATACACATTTAAAACCAGTATTAAAAAACACCAAACACTACATTTAACTAGACAAAAAATTTAAAAAAGACAGACAGGCTGTAGGGGCCGCTGCAACGGGTGAGTCGCGCCGCCAACTTATTAACACTTCCCAGGCAATAACATTTTTAAGCTCACGTTTCTGTTTGGTTTTTTTTGTTTTTGTTTTTGTTTTTTAATATAACAGTAAACTTACAACTTTATTTTCCTAAAAATTCCTGCTTATTCCACAAAATGTTTACAAAGTTCGGTTATAGCAAAGGTTTTTCACAGTGTTAATTTTAACATTTATGCATATTTCTTCAATCACTACGGTATTTAACAATAACATGTTATGTCCTTTAGAGAAGGAATTGCGAATAGCAGAATTTTAAACACCCATCATCATCCTTGGTTTTAATCAAATTATTTAATACACTCTTCTATTGTTCTCTAGTTGTGGGGGTGGGGAATTGGGAGGGGGCCTCTCTTCATCTAAATCCAGCTCTGCTGACAAGGAACGGCAGGGATAGTATAAAATTAAAGAGAAGAAGTACAACATAGCAAAGATGAGCGGGAAGCAAGAGGATTGGGTAATGTTTAAAGAGCAACAGAAGATAACTAAAAAGATAATACGGGGAGACAAGATGAGGTACGAACGTAAGCTAGCCAAGAATATAAAGCAGGATAGTAAAAGCTTATTTACGTATGTGAAGAGGAAAAAATGAGTTAAGACCAAAGTTGGACCCTTGAAGACCGAAAAATTTAAATTTATTATGGGGAACAAGGAAATGGCAGATGAGTTGAACAGGTACTTTGGATCCGTCTTCACTAAGGAGGACACAAACAAGCTTCCTGATATAGTAGTGGCCAGAGGATCTGTGGTGACAGAGGAACTGAAGGAAATCCACATCAGGCAGGAAATGGTGTTGGGTAGACTGATGGGACTGAAGGCTGATGAATCCCCAGGGCCTGATGGTCTGCATCACAGGGTACTTAAGGAAGTGGCTCTAGAAATCGTGGATGCATTGGTGATAATTTTCCAATGTTCTATAGATTCAGGATCAGTTACTGTGGATTGGAGGGTAGCTAATGTTATTCCACTTCTTAAGAAAGGCAGGAGAGCGAAAACTGGGAATTATAGACCAGTTAGCCTGACATCGCTGGTGGGGGAAGATGCTGGAGTCAATTATAAAAGATGAAATAGCCACACATTTGGATAGCAGTAACAGGATCGGTCCGAGTCAGCATGGATTTACGAAGGGGAAATCCAGCTTGACTAATTTTCTGGATTTTTTGAGGATGTAACTAGGAAAATGGACAAGCGAGAGCCAGTCAGAATGCATTTGATAAGGTCCCACATAGGAGACTGGTGGGCAAAATTAGGGGCACATGATATTGGGGGTAGAGTGCTGACATGGATCGAAAATTGGTTGGTAGACAGGAAACAAAGAGTGGGGATTAATGGATCCCTTTCTGAATAATAATAATAATAATAATAATAATACATTTTATTTATGGGCGCCTTTCAAGGACACCTTAAAAAAATTTAGCAAGTAGAGGAAAAACATGGAAGGGGAATGAAATAAATAGTAGAGACATGACTAGTACACAAAGTAAAGACAGAATTCAATTCAAAACACAATATGAGGCAATTAATGCACAGATGAAAAGGGAGGGGGACATGGGGCTAAGGATAGGCAGAGGTGAAGAGATGGGTCTTGAGGCGGGACTGGAAGATGGTGAGGGACACGGAATTGCGGATCAGTTGGGGGAGGGAGTTCCAGAGCCTGGGAGCTGCCCTGGAGAAGGCTCTGTCCCCAAAACTGCGGAGGTTGGACTTGTGGATGGAGAGGAGACCGGCTGATGTGGATCTGAGGGACCGTGAGGGTTGGTAGGGGGAGAGGAGGTCAGTGAGATATGGGGGGGCCAGATGGTGGAGGGCTTTGTAGGTGAGGATCAGGATTTTGTAGGTGATCCGGTGGGAGATGGGAAGCCAGTGAAGTTGTTTGAGGACTGGAGTGATGTGATGCCAGGGTTTGGTGTGGGTGATGAGTCGGGCGGCTGCGTTCTGGGCCAGTTGGAGTCGGTTAATGTAGGTGGAGCTGATGCCAAGGAGAAGTGAGTTGCAATAGTCCAGTCGGGAGGAGATGAAGGCATGGATGAGTCTTTCAGCAGCGGGAGATGTGAGAGAGGGTCTGAGTTTGGCGATGTTGCGGAGATGAAAGAAGGAGGTTTTAATGACATGGCGGATGTGAGGCTCAAGGGAGATGGTGGAATCAAAGATCACGCCAAGGTTGCGGGCCTAGGGAGATGGGGAGACAGTGGTGCCGTCGATGGTGAGAGTGGGGTTATTGATTTTGCTGAGTGTGGCTTAGGAGCCTATGAGGAGGAATTCTGTCTTATCGCTGTTGAGTTTGAGGAAGTTATGTTGCATCCAGGTTTTTACAGCTGACAAACAGGAGTTGATATGGGAGAGGGGGGGGGGCGGGGGGTTGTGGGGGGGTTTGGTGCCGAGGTAGATCTGGGTGTCATAGGCGTAACAGTGGAAGTCCAGGTTGAAGTGGCGGAGTATCTGACCAAGGGGGAGGATGTAGATGATGAAGAGGAGGGGGCCGAGTACGGAGCCTTGGGGAACGCCTTGAGTGACTGTGGCTCTAGCAGAGGTGTGGTTGTGGAGAGAGATGAAGTGGGATCTGTTGGAAAGGTAGGAACGGAGCCAGCTGAGTGCAGAGCCTTCAATGCCGTGGTCTTTTAGTCTGGTGAACAGGATGTTATGGTTCACTTTATCGAAGGCTGTGCTCAGGTCGAGGTGGATGAGGATGTTGAGGGAACCAGTGTCAGCAGAGGTGAGGAGGTCGTTGAGGACTTTGAGGAGAGCAGTTTCTGTGCTATAGAGGGGGCGAAAGCCAGATTGGAGGGGTTCAAGTAGGTTATACGCAAGGAGGTGGGAATGAAGTTGCGACGCAACGGTACGCTCCAGGGTTTTTGAAAGAAAGGGGAGGTTTGAGATTGGGCGGTAGTTAATGAGAGAGGAGGGATCAAGACCAGGTTTCTTTAAGATTGGTGTGACAGCAGCAGTTTTGAAAGCGGAGGGGACAATTCCTTGGGACAATGAGGAGTTGAAGAGATTAGTGAGGTAGGGGCAGAGAACGGGGAGGCAGGACTTCAGCAGGGGAGTGGAGAGAGGGTCGAGGGAGCAGGTAGTGGGTTTGGAAGTGCTGATGAGTTTGGAGATTTCAGTAGGGGTAACCAGGTCAAACTGGGAGAGGAAGCAGTGTGGAGGAGGGGTAAGGAGGTCAGTGGAGATGTTGAATGGCAGGCAGTGACTAGTGGGGTACCGCAAGGCTCGGTGCTGGGACCGCAGCAATTTACAATATACATCAATGATTTGGATGAAGGGATTCAGAGTCACATTAGCAAATTTGCAGAGGACACGAAGCTGGGTGGGAGTGTAAACTGTGAGGAGGATGCTATGACTTGGAAATGCAGGGTGACTTGGACAGGTTGGGGGAGTGGGCAGATTCATGGCAGATGAAGTTTGATGTGGATAAATGTGAGGTTATTCACTTTGGTATAAAAAACAGGAAGGCAGATTACTATCTAAATGGCGTCATTGGGAAAAGGGAAAGTACAACGGGATCTGGGGGTCCTTGTTCATCACTCTATGAATGTAAGCATGCAAGTACAGCAGGCAGTGAAGAAAGCGAATGGCATGTTGACCTTTATAACAAGAGGAGTCGATTATATGAGCAAAGAGGTCCTTCTGCAGTTGTACAGGGCCCTAGTGAGACCACACCTGGAGTATTGTGTGCAGTTTTCGTCCCCTAATTTGTGGAAGGACATTCTTGCTATTGAGGGAGTGCAGCGTAGGTTTCCAAGGGTAATTCTTGGGATGGCGGGACTGTCATATGCTGAGAGAATGGAGCGGCTGGGCTTGTACACTCTGGAGTTTAGAAGAATGAGAGGATATCTTATTGAAACATATAAGATTGTTAATGGTTTGGACTCGCTAGAGGCAGGAAACATGTTCCCCATGTTGGGGGAGTCCAGAACCAGGGGCCACAGTTTAAGAATAAGGGGTAAGCCATTTAGAACGGAGACGAGGAAACACTTTTTCTCACAGAGAGTTGTGAGTCTGTGGAATTATCTGCCTCGGAGGGCGGTGGAGGCCGGTTTTCTGGATTATTTCAAGAGAAAGCTTGATAGGGCTCTTAAAGATAGTGGAGTCAGGGGATATGGGGAGAAGGTAGACAAAAGTGCTGGAGAAACTCAGCGGGTGCAGCAGCATCTATGGAGCGAAGTATAGGCAAAGTTTTGGGCCAAAACCCTTCTTCAGACTGATGTAGGGTGGGGGGAGGTGGGGAAAAGAAAGGAGAAAGGAAGAGGAGGAGCCCGGCGGCTGAGTGAGAGCTGAGAAGGGGAGGAGACAGCAAGGGCTACCGAAAATTGGAGAAGTCAATGTTTATGCCGCTAGGGTGCAAACTGCCCATGCGGAATATGAGGTGCTTCTCCTCCAATTTCCGGTGGTGCTCACTCTGGCCATGGAAGAGGCCCAGGACAGAAAAGTCGCATTCGGAATGGGAGGGGGAGTTGAAGTGTTGAGCCACCGGGAGATCAGGTTGGTTAATGCGGACCGAGCGGAGGTGTTCAGCGAAACGATCGCCAAGCTTATGCTTGGTCTCATTGATCAGCTCTCATCTAGCAGCAGATGCAATAGATGAGGTTGGAGGAGAACCTCTGTCGCACCTGGAACGAATGCTTGGGTCCTTGAATGGAGTCGAGGGGGGAGGTAAAGCGACAAGTGTAGCATCTCTTGCGGTTGCAAGGGAAAGTGCCTGGGGAGGGGGTGGTGCGGGAGGGAAGGGAAGAATTGACCAGGGATATGGGGAGAAGGCAGGAACGGGGTACTGATTGGGGATGATAGCCATGATCGTGGCAGCTGGGGATTTCAACCAGGCAAGTCTTACATCTGTTCTGCCTAAATTCTACCAGCATGTGAACATTGCAACCAGGGGAAAGAACAAACTAGACCTGGTGTACACAAACATTAAAGATGCATATAAAGCAGCCCCCCTCCCCCATATCGGCAACTCTGACCACCTGCCGGTTATGCTCACACCTGCATACAGACCCGGGGTGAAACAGGACAGGCCAATGTCAAGTCAAGTCAAGTCAAGTCAAGTGAGTTTATTGTCATGTGTCCCTGGATAGGACAATGAAATTCTTGCTTTGCTTAAGCACACAGAAAATAGTAGGCATTTACTACAAAACAGATAAATGTGTCCATATACCATGATATAAATATATACACACATGAATAAATAAACTGATAGTGCAAATAACAGAAAGTGGTTGGTAATAATCAGAGTTTTGTCCGAGCCAGGTTTATTAGCCTGATGGCTGAGGGGAAGTAACTATTCCTGAACCTGGTTGTTGCAGTCTTCAGGCTCCTGTACCTTCTACCTGAAGGTAGCAGGGAGATGAGTGTGTGGCCAGGATGGTGTGGGTCTTTGATGATACTGCCAGCCTTTTTGAGGCAGCGACTGCGATAAATCCCCTCGATGGAAGGAAGGTCAGAGCCAATGATGGACTGGGCAGTGTTTACTACTTTTTGTAGTCTTTTCCTCTCCAGGGCGCTCAAATTGCCGAACCAAGCCACGATGCAACCGGTCAGTATGCTCTCGACTGTGCACCTGTAGAAGTTAGAGAGAGTCTTCCTTGACAATCCGACTCTCCGTAATCTTCTCAGAAAGTAGAGGCGCTGATGTGCTTTTTTGATGATTGCATTAGTGTTCTCGGACCAGGAAAGATCTTCAGAGATGTGCACGCCCAGGAATTTGAAGCTCTTGACCCTTTCAACCATCGACCCGTTGATATAAATGGGGCTGTGGGTCCCCCTCCTACTCCTTCCAAAGTCCACAATCAGTTCCTTGGTTTTGCTGGTGTTGAGGGCCAGGTTATTGTGCTGGCACCATATGGACAGTTGCTCGATCTCTCTTCTGTACTCTGACTCATCCCCATCAGTGATACGCCCCACAATAGTGGTGTCGTCAGCGAACTTGATGATGGAGTTCGCACTGTGGTTCGCTATGCAGTCATGGGTATAGAGTGAGTACAGCAGGGGGCTGAGCACGCAGCCTTGAGGTGCTCCCGTGCTGATTGTTATTGAGGCTGACACATTTCCACCAATACGAACAGACTGTGGTCTGTGGACGAGGAAGTCAAGGATCCAGTTGCAGAGGGATGCGCAGAGACCCAGTTCTGCGAGTTTGGTAACCAGTTTGGAGGGGATGATTGTGTTAAATGCCGAGCTGTAATCAATGAATAACAGCCTGACATATGAGTTTTTGTTGTCCAAGTGGTCCAGTGCGGAGTGGAGGGCCAGCGAGATCACATCCACCGTTGATCTGTTGTGGCGGTACGCGAACTGCAGTGGGTCCAGGTTTTTGTCGATGTAGGAGTTGATTTGCTCCATGATCAACCTCTCAATGGTCAAATAAGTCAGAATATGGCCACAGGGAGCTACCGCAGTACTGCATGACTGTTTTGAAACCAAACAGTGGGCCATTTTCAGAGAGGCAGCAACAGGTGACAGTGGCATTGACCTCCAAGAATATACAGAATCCATCATCGGATACATCAATAAATGCATTGATGATGTGACGGTGGTTAAAACCGTCGAGAGGCGTGCCAATCAGAAACATTGGCTAACTGGGGAAGTTTGTTCTCTACTGAGAGTCCGGAATGCTGCATTTAAATCTGGGGACAACGCAGCATACAAACTGGCACGGAGTAACCTATCCCGGGGGATCAGTGAAGCGAAGAGGCGGTATGTACAAAAACTTAATAGCCACTTCGCAAATGACAACGACACACGTCGCTTGTGGCAGGGATATGCCAAAACGACCCCTCTCTACCAAATGAACTGAACGAGTTCCACGCACGGTTTGAGTTTAAAAATACCACCCAGAATCAAGCACTCCTGCCATCACCCAGCGACCAGTCACTCAGGCTGTCCACAGCCGGAGTTAAAAAGGCCTTTGCCAGCATCAATCCACGCAAAGCAGCAGGGCCGGATAACATCCCTGGATGCATTTTAAGGGACTGTGCTGAGCAACTAATGGATGTCTTTACAGACATTTTTAACATCTCACTCAGCAAGGCAGTAGTGCCCAACTGTCTTAAAAGTGCCACCATCGTTCCTGTCCCGAAGAAACCCAACCCAGCCTGTCTCAATGACTTTAGTCCAGTGGCTCTCACACCCATATTAATGAAGTGTTTTGAGCGGCTGGTTATGCAGCATATTAAAAATTGTCTCCCTGCCGACCTAGACCCACTGCAGTTCGCTTACAGAGCCAACCGGTCCACGGAGGATGCAGTCTCTACAACACTCAACCTCGCACTGTCACATCTCGACCGGAAAAATACCTATGCCAGGATACTCTTTATAGACTTCAGCTCTACTTTTAATACAATCATCCCACAGCAACTGGTGGAGAAGCTGAAGCTGTTAAAGGTGGATACTGGCACTTGCAACTGGGTCCTTAACTTTTTATCACAACGGCAGCAGACAGTCAGGGTGGGCAGTCGGACATCAAGAACCATCGCCGTGAGCACTGGCTCACCCCAAGACTGTGTCCTAAGCCCCCTGCTGTTTAGTCTGCTGACTCATGACTGTACTGCTAGACTCAGTAACAATTATATCAACAAGTTCGCTGATGACACAACAGTGGTGGGTCTCATCAGCGACAATAATGAGTCGGCGTACAGGATGGAGGTGGAGCTGCTCACAGGATGGTGCAGATCCCACAACCTCACTCTTAATGTGGAAAAAAACTAAGGAGATGGCGATCGACTTCAGGAGGGTGGGAAATACACTCCGCTGTATATTGATGGAGCTGCTGTGGAGAGGGTCAACAGTGTGAAGTTCCTTGGACTCCACCTGGCGGATGACCTGACCTCTGCGACCAACACCACAGCAGTGGTCAAAAGAGCCGAGCAGCGACCACCCTCTCCGGAGACTAAGGAAAGCAGGTCTCCCCACTGCCCATCTAAGAACCTTCTACAGGGGCACAATCGAATGCATAATGACCTACGGCATCACTTCCTGGTTCGGGAGCTGCAAGGCTTACGGACAATATCAACTCAACAGGATAGTGAAGAGCGCCAGCAGGATTATTGGTGCCCCACTCCCTTTCCTGTTGGAGATATACAAGAAGCGGAGCATCAGTAGAGCCATCTCCATCATCCAGGACCCCTACCACCCATCACACCACATCTTCTCCATTCTGCCATCTGGGAAGAGGTACAGGAGCTTCAGCTGCAAAACCAGCAGGATGCTCCACAGCTTCTTCCCACAGGCAATTAAACTGATTAACGGACTCTGTCCCCTCCCCAAATATCGCTCACCAACACATTCAACCTCGTCCATACTTTGACAGTTAGGCACCTGTCAAAGTAAAGCCACTGTCGGTCGGAATGTCTGTTTTTATTCTATTGTAAATTTTAGGCCTTCTGTTTTTAGACATGGTCATTTTAATTTGTTTTTAAAGCTCTATGTATTTATCCTTTTTTATTAACTACACTGAATGGAAACTGATCGAGCAACGTTTTTTCGTTTCCTCTGTGTATGCGAGTACTCAGTGAAAATGATATTAAAGAAATACTGAATATTGAATACTGAATGATCACATTGAATGGCGATGCTGGCTCGAAGGACCGAATGGCCTACTGCACCTATTGTCTTTTTGTCTAAAATGTGCCGCTATTTCATCTTTTATTGTCAGAGTGAGGCTATTGTGTGGAGGTGGGGATCAGGGAGGGGAGGTGAAGGTGGGGCCGGTTGGAACGTGGGGGTGGCGGTGCTGCAGTTGTCACGGTTCCTGACGTCACCCCCCCCCCCCCTTGGAGCCGTGACAAAAACTAACACTCTAGAATGTAGCATTTTGAATGATGCAGCCAATGGGCAGCAGCGCCGGGGGGCGGGACATAGAACAGACACAGACAGACGGTATTGGAGGAGGTCGTGTCTGGTGTCTGCTTTGCTCAGCTATAGGGTGGTTGCACGAAAGGTCACTGGGTCATAGGGCTCGATGTACGGAGCCGTTAAATCCAACTGGAAGACATCCGTCACCTCCGGTACATGGTATGAATCCTAGAAACGCGTACTTTGCTACCTGTTAAAAACCGCCAAAATGTTGCATTTTTGCGCTAAAAAAATTGTGGGAGTCGGGGTAAGTGTGAGAGACATGTAGCCAACTTTAGAATTCCAAACGTGAAGCGAAATAAAGGTATAGAGAAGCGAGAACTGAAGGGACTACAGCAGCTAATGTGCTTGGTAAACATTGAAAATATTGGGAATTATCGCGTTTGCTCACTGCATGTCATCAAGTCAGGCATTATTTGTGTTTTTTCTTGATTCCTTTGGTATCTAAAAATTCTCAGAAGTGAAAAATATTTACTGTTGATGAAATGCAGTGAGCAAACGGCCAATGTTCGCCAAGCACTCTGGCTGTTGTTGTCCCTTCAGCTCTCGTTTTTATCTACCGTCATTTCTCCTCATTTTTGGAATTCTGAAGTAGGCTAAATGTCTCACACGCTTATCCAGATTTCCATAATTATTTACAGCGCAAACAATTACCATTTCAGCGGGTTTTAACGGGCCCGCTACGCTGGAAACAATGGTAAGTGCCTACCTGCAGTACATCGCGTGTAATCCATTTGGAGTAGCCTAGCAACAGTATGGGTCATGGGTCGTGACCCGACTGCCGTGAAACCTCCCTATACTCTACAATGATACAATTTATTTGTTGTCAACTACCATCATCTACTATACTCAAGGTGCGGCGGGGACGGGTGGCGACCAGAAGGGGAGTGGGTGAAGTGGCCACGCTCCCGCTCCTTGTTCCCGGCGCCGCGGCGAAGCTTCTGCCGCTCGGACCCCGCAAGGTCCATCACTCGGTGAGTGTCTGTCTGTCGTGTCGGTCCCTGGCCCCCCACAGGTGACTGCTTCTCCCGGCGCCGGGGTCCCTGCAGACGGGGGGGCTTCCAGCCTCACCCCCTTGACTGCCTCCCCTTAAACACCGACCCACGGCAGCGCTGTCAGAGCCCAGGGGCGCCGCACCGTGAATGAACTAACCGCACACTTTAAAGACGTATTGTACAAGTTATTGACATTTATAACTTTACAAAAACTACTTTTAAAGCCGCTTCCACTTGCCCTGCCTGTCAATGACATCACGATGGAATCCCGAATCTCATTTACATAAAATTCGAAACAAAATCTGTTTTATTCAAATTCTTCCGTTTTCATTCACAATAACGTCACACACAGAATCCGAATCTCATTGACATTAAACATAGTGTGGGGTGGGATAGGGTAGAGGTGAGGAGTGGAGGAAGCAGGCAGGCAGGGAGAGGGGTTATGGAGGGAGGAAGGGAGCAAAGATTGAAGGGAGTGACTGAGGGAGGGAGAGGTGATTGAGGAAGGAGGAGAGGGTAAAGAAGAGGAAGATGCGGATACCTGGTGTGGGCTGAGCCTCGGGGCTGTAGCTGGGCCCGGGCTTTGGGCGCTGGGGAGCGGACACAGGCACGGACTGGGCCCTGAGCGCGGCTCCTGGGCCCTGGGCTGGGGTTCGAACCGGTGTGGTGTCCGGGGGCTGCTGCTCTGGGCCCGCGGGGAGGGAGAGGAGCGGAACCTGGGGCAAGGACTAGGCAGCAGCCTCGTTCTCTCCCTCCCCCAGACCACAGCCTCAGCTTCTCCCTCCTATGGCTCCAGACCTGTTGACACGTGACGCCTGTATGGTCGTGAATAGTCGTCCAAAGAGTCGTACCTTTTCCTGGTCACTGCTGGATATTCAACGTGGTGAAAAATTTTGGCGACCTGCTGCGACTATGACGGGTGCCGGCAGTTGCCGAAAAAAATAGCATAAGTGGGACAGGCCCTTTAGATAGTTGAGGAAGCCTTGTATATGGACTCACAATCAGGTGGGGGCTGTAAAGCTCCACTTGGTTCAAGTTGGATTGTCTGGTCCCTGTATTGTCTTAGATAGACACAAAATGCTGGAGTAACTCAACAGGACAGGCAGCATCTCTGGAGAGAAGGAATGGGTGACGTTTCTGGTCTAGACGCTTCTTCAGGCAGTTATCAGTGGAGTGGGAGGTACATAGATAAGGATGTTTATAGACAAGGACATCTATAAGTGTATAGATAAGGATATCTCCCACTCCCCTGACATCAGTCTGAAGAAGGATCTCGACAGGAAACATCACCCATTTCTTCGCTCCAGCGATGATGCCTGTCCCGCTGAGTTTCTCCAGCATTTTGTGTCCATCTTTGGTGTAAGGCAGCATCTGCAGTTCCTTCCTACACAAGCCATTTGGGCAGGCTGGTGGGAGTGAGTAGGAGGGGTCAAATCAAAGGTATTTTATTAGTCACATTTACATCCACCTAGGTGTAGTGAAGTGAAATGCTTTTTGCCATTTTGCAGCACACCAAAAAGGAATACAGACATAACACCAATAAGAGTCTTAAACACAAAGAACATCCCCCCACAATGGCTCCCATCATGAGGGAAGGCACAAAGTCCAGTCCCCAACCCCAGTTCACCCATAGTCGGGCCCATTGAGGCCTCCACAGTTGCCTCTACGGAGGCCCGATGTTCCTGGCCGTTCTCGCTGGGTGATGTTGCTCCGGCGTCGGGAGAGTCCTCCCAGCGGCTTGGGAACCCTGGAACGGCCGCTTCCGCAATGGAGGCCGCGGCTTCCGAAGCCAACAAGGCCGCGCTGGTTGGAGCTCCACAACTGGCGATCTCATCTAGAGATCCCAGGCTGCCGGTGTAAAGTTCAGCGCCGCCGCCCGCAGCTGGTCACTCCACAGTCCCGCAGCTCCGCGATGTTTTACCCGGTGGTCTCAGCTCACCGGAGCTCCAGCGCGGTGACCCGGACAAGGCATCGCCGGCTCCACGATAGCGCTCCAGCGCTGTGCCGCCGCCAAAGCCGAGGTTCTGGGCGGTCCCCGACAGGAAACGCCGCTCCAGGCCCGCTGGTAGGCCGCGAGGACGGGTCGAAGCTGCAGCCCGGAGAAAAGCTGCCTCTCCGACCAGGTAGGGACCCTGAAAGGTAGTTTCCCCCGCCCCACCCCCCACCCCCCACATGGGGGAGACGTGTAAAATCACAAAGGATAGTGAGTGGGGAGAAGTCGTGAGTAAGGACGACAAGGTCACTGCGTTGACGGTGCAGGTTTAAAAGGGTGGCACGGTGGCGCAGTGTAGAGCTGCTGCCTTACAGTGCTTGCAGCGTCAGAGACCAGTGTTCGATCCTGGCTACAGGTGCTGTATTTACAGAGTTTGTATGTTCTCCTCGAGACTGCATAGGTTTTCTCCGACATCTTTGGTTTCCTCCCACACTCCAAAGACGTACAGGTTTGTAGGTTAATTGGCTTGGTAAACAGGTAAATTAACCCTAGCCTGTGTGGGGTAGTGTTAATGAGCGGGGATCTCTGGTCGGCATGGACTTGGTGAGCGGAAGGTCCTAGTTTTCGCGCTGTATCTCTGAAATCTTTGAATAACTACTTTGGTTCTGTCTTCACTAAGGAAGACATAAATAATCTGCCAGAAATAGCATGGGACCGGGGGTTAAATGAGGTGGAGGAACTGAGTGAAATCCAGATTAGCCTGGAAGTGGTGTTAGGTAAATTGAATGGAGAAAAGGCCGATAAATCCCCAGGGCCAGACAAGTTGCATCCCAGAGTACCTAAGGAAGTAGCCGCAGAAATAGTGGATGCATTAGTGATAATTTTTCAAAACTCTTTAGATTCTGGAGTAGTTCCTGAGGACTGGAGGGTAGCTAATGTAACCCCACTTTTTAAAAAGGGAGGGAGAGAGAAAACGGGGAATTACAGACCAGTTAGTCTAACATCAGTGGTGGAGAAAATTCTGGAGTCAGTTATTAAAGATGGGATAGCAGCACATTTGGAAAGTGGTGAATTCATTGGACAAATTCAGCATGGATTTATGAAAGGTAAATCATGTCTGACGAATCTTATAGAATTTTTCGAGGATGTAACTAATAGAGTGGATAAGGGAGAACCAGTGGATGTGTTATATCTGGACTTTCAGAAGGCTTTCGACAAGGTCCCACATAAGAGACTAGACTAAGTGGGACCTGTTGGGTCCCAGCTTCACACTGGAGGGCTGGTCCCCCAGTGCAATATTTCACCTCTGCACCAATTCCAATATTGCTGGCCAGTGGGGAGTGGTGGGGGTGGGGGGGGGGCTTTCTGGAGCGCTAGTATGGGTGTTGTGGGTCAAAGGGACTGGTTTCCAGATGGCTAGTATGGACATTGTGGGCTGAATGGATTATTGGACTGGCAGCTCAGTCACTCAAGCCGGGCACCTCAGTCACTTTGGCCGGGCAGCTCAGTTACTCTGGCCGGGCAGCTCAGTCACTCAGTCTGTTGTGCGCTGAAGGGACTGGTTTCCAGAGGGCTAGTATGGACATTGTGGACTGAATGGATTTTTGGACTTGCAGTTCAGTGAGTCATGGCAGGTGGGCTGGCAGTTCACTAAGTCATGGGTAGTGGGCTGGCACTTCAGTCACTTACAGCTGGTGGGCTGGCATTTCACTTACTCATGGCTGTTGGGCTGGCAGCCCAGTCTCTCATGGCTGGTGGTGGTAGTTCACTCAGTCATCCGTCCTCCCTTCACCCCCTACTCTGCTCCATGCCATTCCCCTCCCCACACACATTCAATCCATCTCCCCTCAATCTCCCCCCCCCCCCCACCCCCATGCACTCTTAGTGGCTCTTTCCGACAGCGCAACCCTTCCTGCCTGGGTTACTATTGTGATGAAGAGCACGCAGGCATGGCAAGTGGAAAAATGATTTATTAAAGTTTAAAATGTGAATGACTTAAAATATAACAACAATTTAAATGTTAAAGATGAGATTTATTAAGTTATTTTTTGTTGTGTCTCTTGCTGTGTTCTACTGCTCACTGCCTCTTGATAACACTTTGCTTTTGATATAAAAAAGACAATGTTAATATAGAGAGATTAAGCAGTCAAATTTTAACAAAGTAAATCTGAGAATTTACCTCAAAAGTCATCACGGAGTGCAGGCAGCAAGTCCAACTTCAGACCACTCCAAGGAGAGTGCAGGCCGCAAGTCCAACCTCACAGCACACCAAGCCAATTTCACAGCATTTCAAGCAGAACACGAACACACACACGAACACACACACACACACACACACACACACACAGTCAAACACTCATGCACATACACAGACACTCATACACAGACACTCACTCATACACACACTCACACATACACACACTCATACACACACTCATACACAGACACTCACACACTCATCCACAGACGCTCACACATACGCACCCACAGACAGACGACACGCACACACACATTTTAGAAGCAATAGAGACCCTTTTTGCAAGCATTTTAGAACCGATAGACACTTTCTGCAACCATTTTAGAACCAATAAAGACACTTTCTGCAAGCATTTTAGAACCAATAGATACGTTTTGCGAGCATTTTAGAACCAATAGAGACACTTTTTGCAAGCATTTTAGAACCAATAGAGACATTTTCTGAAAGCATTTTAGAACCAATAGACACTTTTTGCAAGCATTTTAGAACCAATAGACACTTTTTGCAAGTATTTTAGAAACAATAGGCAATATTTGCAAGCATTTTAGAACCAATAGACTTTTTGCAAGCATTTTAGAACCAATAGAGACACCTTTTGCAAGCATTTTAGAACCAACAGAGTCACTTTTTGCAAGCATTTTAGAACCATTAGAGGCACTTTACATTTTAGAACCAATAGAGGCACTTTTTACAAGCATTTTAGAGCCAATAGAGACTCTTTTTGCAAGCATTTTAGAACCAATCGAGACACTTTTTGCAAGCATTTTAGAACCAAAAGACACTTTTTGCAAGCATTGTAGAACCAGTAGAGACACTTTTTGCAAGCATTGTAGAACCAAGAGACACTCTTTGCAAGCATTTTAGAACCAAGAGACACTTTTTGCAATAATTTTAGAACCAATAGACACTTTTTGCAAGTATTTTAGAACCAATAGACACTTTTTGCAAGCATTTTAGAACCAATAGACACTTTTTGCATGCATTTTAGAACCACATTAAGGGCACTCACGGTTGAGTAGACATGTGTTCAGTGTTATTCACAGCTTAGAGAAACGTGACCCTCTGGTTTCCTCCATCTTGAAGAGTGAGTGAGACACACCACTGCCGGGTTTTATAGTCCCTCCCCCTCCCACCAGCAGGGGCAGCAGAGAGAATGGTAAATCTTTTAAAAACATTAATATCTCTCTGATTTTTCATCGATGGGAAAAATCCTCCGGTCCCGAAAGGCGGAGGGGGGCTCTGAGCGAGGTGGCCAATAATGACGGCCGTAGGTTGGCGGCGTTCTCTCGGAAATCACGCCACAGTGTGCCAAAAGCGGTCAAGATCAGAGTTTTAGTAATATAGATTAGTATGCAAACATAAAACACACGGTATTGGGGGTTCAGTATTGATGTGGATAGAGAACTGGCTGGCAGACAGGAAACAAAGAGTAGGAGTAAACGGGCCCTTTTCAGAATGGCAGGCAGTGACTAGTGGGGTACCGCAAGGCTCAGTGCTGGGACTCCAGCTATTTAGAATATATATTAATGATCTGGATGAGGGAATTGAATGCAACATCTCGAAGTTTGCAGATGACACGAAGCTGGGGGGCAGTGTTAGCTGTGAGGAGGATGCTACGAGGCTGCAAGGTGACTTGGATAGGTTGGGTGAGTGGGAAAATGTTTGGCAGATGCTGTATAATGTGGATAAATGTTAGGTTATCCACTTTGGTGGCAAAAACAAGCAAGTAGACTATTGTGGCCGATTAGGAGAATGGGGAGATGCAACGAGACCTGGGTGTCATGGTACACCAGTCATTGAAAGTAGGCATGCAGATGCAGCAGGCAGTGAAGAAAGCGAATGGCATGTTAGCATTCATAGCAAAAGGATTTGAGTATAGGAGCAGGGAGGTTCTACTGCAGTTGTACAGGGTCTTGGTGAGACCACACCTGGAGTATTGTGTACAGTTTTGGTCTCGTAATCTGAGGAAAGTCATTCTTGCCATAGAGAAGGTTCACCAGACTGATTCCTGGGATGGCAGGACTTTCAAATGAAGAAAGACTGGATAGACTCGGCTTGTACACGCTAGAATTTAGAACATTGAGGGGGGATCTTATAGAAACTTGCAAAATTCTTAAGGGGTTGGACAGGTTAGATGCAGGAAGATTATTCCCGATGTTGGGGAAGTCCAGAACTAGGGGCCACAGTTTAAGGATAAGAGGGAAGTCTTTTAGGACCGAAATGAGAAACTAATTTTTTACACGGAGAGTGGTGAATCTGTGGAATTCTCTGCCACAGAAGGTAGTTGAGGCCAGTTCATTGGCAATATTTAAGAGGGAGTTAGATGTGGCCCTTGTGGCTAAAGGGATCAGGGGGTATGGAGAGAAGTCTGGGATGCGATACTGAGTTGGATGATCAGCCATGATCATATCGAATGGCGGTGCAGGCTCGAAGGGCCGAATGGCCTACTCCTGCACCTATTTTCTATGTCTCTATGTTTCTATGAAATAAACTGAGCTAAACTGAGGTGCAATGTTGTGGGAAGCTTTGCCAGTTGTCATCTGGCCTGTGCCTTGTGTTTGAGATGTTATCGGCTGTTTGGGTACAGTCTTGCATGTTGAGTGGAAGCAGTGTTTGCCCTGCAGCTGGTGCTGGCTTGCGCTAGCCGGTTGAAAAACAAAAACGCACAGATGCTGGAAGTCCGAACTAAAAACGAGAGACGCGTTGTCGGCTTTGCAGGTCTGACCTCATTAATGTGTCAGGTCACCGGCCCTCCATTGAAAGAGACATAAAACAGAGAAACCGGCCCTTCAGCCCTACTCCTCGTCCATGCCGACAAAGGAGCCTTCCCGTGCTGCTCCCATTTACCTGGGTTTAGCCCATATCCCTCTAAATCTTTCTAATCCGTATCTCTCACCAAACGTCTTTTAAACACTGAAAATCATTTCCTCTGGCAGTTCGTTCCATGTCACCTCCACTCTCTGTTGGAAAGATTGCCCCTCAGGTTGCCCGTAAAATCATTCTCCTGTCACCCATGCCTCTGTCTCCTAGTTGTAGATTTCCAGACAATAGGTGCAGGAGTAGGCCATTCGGCCCTTCAAGCCAGCACCGCCATTCAATGTGATCATGGCTGATCATCAACAATCGGTACCCAGTTCCTGCCTTCTCCCCATATTCCCTAACTCCTCTGTCTTCAAGAGCCCTGTCTAGCTCTCTCTTGAAAGTATCCAGAGAACTAGCTCCACCGCCCTCTGAGGCAGAGAAATCCACACTCACAACACTGTGTGAAAAAGTGTTTCCTCATCTCTGTTCTAAATGGCTTACCCCATGTTTCCTGCCTCTAGTGTATCCAAACCCATAATAATCTTATATGTTTCAATTAGATCCCCTCTCATACTTCGAAATTCCAGAGTATATAAGCCCAGCCGCTCCATTCTCTCAGCATATGACAGTCCCGCCATCCCGGTAATTAATCTTGTGAACATACGTTGCACTCCCTCAATAGCAAGAATGTCCTTCCCCAAATTTAGAAATCAAAACTGCATACAATACTCCAGGTATGGTCTCACTAGGGCCCTGTACAACTGCAGAAGGACCTCTTTGCTCCAATACTCAACTCCTCTTGATATGAAGGCCAACATGCCATTCCCTTTCTTCACTGCCTGCTGTACCTGCATGGTTACTTTCATTGACTGATGAACAAGGACCCCCAGATCCCGTTGTACTTCCCCTTTTCCCAACTTGACACAATTTAGATAATAATCTGCCTTCCTGTTTTTGCTACCAAATGGATAACCTCACATTTATCCACATTAAACTGCATCTGCCATGCATCTGCCCAATCACCCAACCTGTCCAAGTCACCCTGCATTCTCATAGCAGCCTCCTCACACTTCACACTGACACCCAATTTTGTGTCATCTGCAAATTAGTTAATGTTACTTGTAATCCCTTCATCTAAATCATTAATATTTATTGTAAATAGCTGCGGTCCCAGCAACGAGCCTTGCGGTACCACACTAGTCACTGCATGCCATTCTGAAAGAGACCCATTAATTCCTATTCTTTGTTTCCTATCTGCCAACCAATTTTCTATCCATGTCAGCACAGGAGGCTGTATAGGATGACAGCAATGTGTCCCTACCCCCTCCCTCTCTGGGCCAGCGGGCAGGGTGCCAGTGCCTAGTGCAGGGCTGCCCCTCACTCTGTCTTTCTCTTTGCTCACAGTTAGTGCGGAAGACTGGCAGTGGCTCAGGGTTCTGGTGCTACGATGTGGATGTCCCTCCGCAGTCCCCGTCTGGCCACTGATGGCTATTACCAGCACAACGACGACGCCTCCAGCAGCAGCGGCGGCTCCACCGAATCCGGCGCTCCCTGTTCCATGGAGACTACCGTCAGGTACGTCTCTCTAACTCTCTCTTGTATCGTCCCCCCCCCCCCCCCTCCCCCTTCCCTATCGTTCTTTCCTCTCTCAGCTATGATCCTTTCTAACAGTAACGATGCAGCCTCCACCCTCGTATCTCACTCAGGGAGCTGTGTATCACAACTTGAACTTCTCCTCCCCTTTCTATCTCTTCCCTCTGCACTGCCTCCCAACTCCCAATCCCTCCCCTCCCTTCCCTCCCTCCTTCCCATTTCCCCCTCCCCCCAACCCCAACTGAACCTTTCCCTACAGGAAAAACTTCTAGACAAAAACCCAAGGAAAGTTCCAACAGCCTCTTCTTTCCTGCTTGGAATCTCAGGTGGATGATTGGATGTAGGGTATATCTTCCATCAGCCAAGGGCAGGGTTGCCATGCCAATAAGTTGTTGATGAAGCCATTCGGTTGATGGGCTCATGAGGGATGTTGGAGGGAACGTGGACAGGGGCTACCTGACCTGCTGCAGCACTTTGTGACTTTTTAAATAAACCAGCAGCTGCAGTTCTTGAGGAGGGGGAGAAGGAGAGAGAGAGAAAGTCATGATATTCCTACCCCGTGTGAAACAACCTTCTTCCCCACACACTTTCCCAGCTCTGACAAGCGACTCTCTCCATCCCTCCCCTACCCAAGTCGCACCAGCTTCTCATTCTCATTTAGCAAATGGCTAACAATGGCCAGTTTCCTTTATCATCGTTACTTTTTTGCTTCTCTTTCGCAGTCCTGGTCTGCCTCCGTCCTAAATCATTGCCCTTTATCGTTTCAGGTTGCACAAGAAAAGGTCAAACAGCAAAAGGCCGGGACCTGTGCCTGGTGTCAAACGTTCGCTGTCCAATAGTTCAGTCAACAGTCTAAGTAGCTACATCAGCAACGTCAGCAACTCCTCCAAGCGCTCTCAGCACTCTCAGCGCTCTCTGCACCTCGGCAGCAGCAGCGGCTGGCAGGAGACCATCGGTACGTGTCCGGGGAGGGCTGCGCGGGTGGTGGAAGCAGGGCACCGGCGCATTTCTTTAGTCAGAGGGTGGTGAATCAGTGGAATTCATTGCCACTGAAGGCTGTGGAGGCCAAGTCAGTGAATATATTTAAGGCAGAGATAGACAGATTCTTCATTTGTACAGGGGTTACGGGGAGATCGTAGAAGAATGGGGTCAGGAGGGAGAAATATTTCTGCCTTGATGGAATGTCGAAGTAGACTTGATGGGGTGAATGGCCTAATTCTCCTATCACATGACCTTTTGACGTCAGTGTTCTTAAAGCCTTAACCCTTTCCTCCAACAGACTGGTTCAGGGCTTCTCCTTGGTTTAAAGTACCGCGATCACTGGTGCACGTCACAGACTCGTGCTGCAGTATCTCAGTTTTAGTTGGAAACGAGCCCTTTGGCCCAACGAGTCCGCACTGACCAGCGATCATTGCACAGCTGCTGTGAGACTTTGCCTATCCCGCCGGGTGTTGGGAGGCGGGCGGGCGGACAGGAGAGGGGCGCACTGCCGCTCAGCTGTGGGGCCTGTGTGTGGTAACACACACGGTTCAGTTACGGTGGGGAGCGCTGGGTCGGGGTCTGATGCCCCCTGGTGGTGGGAGGTGACCGGCACCGAGCTGCAGTTACTGAGAGGCGAGGGATTATATCTTTCTTTATAGGAAGGAACTGCAGATGCTGGTTTACACTAAAGATAGACACAAAATGCAGGAGTAACTCAGCAGGACAGGAAGCATGATAGGAGCAGAATTAGTCCATGTGTCCCATCAAGTCAACTTCGCTTTTCAATTATGGCTGATCTATATTTACCTCCTTACCCCATTCTCCTGCCTTCTCCCCATAACCCCTGACACCCGTACTAATCAAGAATCTATCTATCTTGCATTAAAAATATCCACTGACTTGGCCTCCACAGCCTTCTGTGGCAAAGAATGCCACAGATTCGCCACCCTCTGACTAAAGACATTCCTCTTTATCTCCTTCCTAATGGAGCGTTGTTTAATTTTGAGGCTATGAACTCAAGTCCTCGACTCGCTCACAAGTGGAAACATCCTCTCCACATCCACTCTATCCAAACCTTTCACTTTTCGGTAAGTTTCAATGAGGCCCCCTTCATTCTTCTAAGCTCCAGCGAGTACAGGCCCAGTGCTGTCAAACGCCTTTCTGGAGAGAAAGAATGGATGACGTTTAGAGCATTTTCTCGTTCTCTTACTGTAATGACTCCTGTCAAAGAGATGGCCTCCCACTTTGGATTGTTTAGGGCTTTGTTCTTGCCAAGAACCTCTTCGCTGCTCTCTAAATCCATGCGACTGTCTTGATCAGTCGAGTTAGAATGCTGAACCGCTTGACATCAACAAGGTTCTGAATAGCTGACCCTGCAGGTGGTCTCTTTGGGTTCGTTGGTTCCGGTTCTTGGTTCTCTACTTTGACTCTTGATAGTGCTGCAACAAAAGCTTTCTTCTGTAACTTGTTGATGTTCTCTCTGGCAGAGGCAGCCAGTTCTTTAGCTGATTTTATTGGCCACTCACTCACAGGCAACACCAGGAACTTCGGTCCATTTTGCCACTCCGAATACTGATCAAGGTCTTGAGGGCTGGCACCTCTGGTGATTACATCAGCGATGTTTTGTGGGCCAGGAATCCACCGCCAGTCCTGAATGTTGGTGCTTGTTTGAATCTCTCCAATCCGATTGGCGAAGAATGTCTGAAATCCGTAGCTTTCTCGCTGTATTGCACCAAGGATTGTTTGGCTATCCACAAGATGATACCACTTCTCCACTTGAATTCGACTGTGTAACTCAAAATAGTTATTTAAGCGTGAGGCGAACACTGCTCCGCACATCTCTGCTTTAACAGCGTCTCCTCTGTGGTCCAAGGGAGTTAACTTGGCCTTGGATTCCACAAGTCTGACAATTGGGCCATGGTCTGAATCCCATCTCAGGTACATCACCGCCCCGTAGGTGTGCTCACTTTCGTCAGAAAAGGTGATTCCCAAGGGTTCAGTTGCGGAGCAAGAGGGAGTCAGTGCCCTGACGAACTTGACTTTTCCAAGTTGTACGTACTCTTCAAAGAGCTTAATTGCATCCTCCCTGAGTCCATCTGAGAGTGCCATGTCCCATGTGTCTCTGACCGAACAGCTTCCCTCTTTTGCTTCTTGGAAAGCTCTGCGTACTAGAATCGCCCCCTTTTGCTTAACAGGAGCCACTATGCCGATGGGGTCATATAGCCCTGCTACCTGGCTGAGAAGCTCTCTTCTTGTTAGGGGATTTGGCGTCTGAGTTTTGATTTGCTCTTGTAGAAGGCCTTGACCAAGCCGCATCTTTTTCTTTCTCTTGGAGAAATTGATTCCCACCATAACGTGGAGCATGTCCTCTTCAACAATGTAGCCCAGACCAAGTGCCTTGTTATCATCATCATAGAAACATAGAAACATAGAAATTAGGTGCAGGAGTAGGCCATTCGGCCCTTCGAGCCTGCACCGCCATTCAATATGATCATGGCTGATCATCCAACTCAGTATCCCGTACCTGCCTTCTCTCCATACCCTCTGATCCCCTTAGCCACCAGGGCCACATCTAACTCCCTCTTAAATATAGCCAATGAACTGGCCTCGACTACCCTCTGTGGCAGGGAGTTCCAGAGATTCACCACTCTCTGTGTGAAAAAAGTTCTTCTCATCTCGGTTTTAAAGGATTTCCCCCTTATCCTTAAGCTGTGACCCCTTGTCCTGGACTTTCCCAACATCGGGAGCAATCTTCCTGCATCTAGCCTGTCCAACCCCTTAAGAATTTTGTACGTTTCTATAAGATCCCCTCTCAATCTCCTAAATTCTAGAGAGTATAAACCAAGTCTATCCAGTCTTTCTTCATAAGACAGTCCTGACATCCCAGGAATCAGTCTGGTGAACCTTCTCTGCACTCCCTCTATGGCAATAATGTCCTTCCTCAGATTTGGAGACCAAAACTGTACGCAATACTCCAGGTGTGGTCTCACCAAGACCCTGTACAACTGCAGTAGAACCTCCCTGCTCCTATACTCAAATCCTTTTGCTATGAAAGCTAACATACCATTCGCTTTCTTCACTGCCTGCTGCACCTGCATGCCCACTTTCAATGACTGGTGTACCATGACACCCAGGTCTCGCTGCATCTCCCCTTTTCCTAGTCGGCCACCATTTAGATAATAGTCTGCTTTCCTGTTTTTGCCACCAAAATGGATAACCTCACATTTATCCACATTATACTGCATCTGCCAAACATTTGCCCACTCACCCAGCCTATCCAAGTCACCTTGCAGTCTCCTAGCATCCTCCTCACAGCTAACACTGCCCCCCAGCTTAGTGTCATCCGCAAACTTGGAGATATTGCCTTCAATTCCCTCATACAGATCATTAATATATTTTGTAAATAGCTGGGGTCCCAGCACTGAGCCTTGCGGTACCCCACTAGTCACTGCCTGCCATTGTGAAAAGGACCCGTTTACTCCTACTCTTTGCTTCCTGTTTGCCAGCCAGTTCTCTATCCACATCAATACTGAACCCTCAATGCCGTGTGCTTTAAGTTTGTAAACTAATCTCTTGTGTGGGACCTTGTCGAAAGCCGTCTGGAAGTCCAGATACACCACATCCACTGGTTCTCCCCTATCCACGCTACTAGTTACATCCTCGAAAAATTCTATAAGATTCATCAGACATGATTTACCTTTTGTAAATCCATGCTGACTTTGTCCAATGATTTCACCACTTTCCAAATGCGCTGCTATCCCATCTTTAATAACTGACTCTAGCAGTTTCCCCACTACCGATGTTAGACTAACTGGTCTGTAATTCCCCGTTTTCTCTCTCCCTCCCTTCTTAAAAAGTGGGGTTACGTTTGCTACCCGCCAATCCTCAGGAACTACTCCAGAATCTAAAGAGTTTTGAAAGATTATTACTAATGCATCCACTATTTCTGGAGCTACTTCCTTAAGTACTCTGGGAAGCAGCCTATTTGGCCCTGGGGATTTATCGGCCTTTAATCCATTCAATTTATCCAACACCACTTCCCGGCTAACCTGGATTTCACTCAATTCCTCCAACTCCTTTGACCCGCGGTCCCCTGCTATTTCCGGCAGATTATTTATGTCTTCCTTAGTGAAGACGGAACCAAAGTAGTTATTCAATTGGTCCGCCATATCCTTGTTCCCCATGATCAACTCACCCGTTTCTGACTGCAAGGAACCTACATTTGTTTTAACTAATCTCTTTCTTTTCACATATCTATAAAAACTTTTGCAGTCAGTTTTTATGTTCCCTGCCAGTTTTCTTTCATAATCTATTTTTCCTTTCCTAATTAAGCCCTTTGTCCTCCTCTGCTGGTCTCTGAATTTCTCCCAGTCCTCCGGTATGCTGCTTTTTCTGGCTAATTTGTACGCATCATCCTTCGCTTTGATACTATCCCTGATTTCCCTTGTTATCCACGGATGCACCACCTTCCCTGATTTATTCTTTTGCCAAACTGGGATGAACAATTTTTGTAGTTCATCCATGCAGTCTTTAAATGTCTTCCATTGCATATCCACCGTCAACCCTTTTAGAATTAATTGCCAGTCAATCTTGGCCAATTCACGTCTCATCATGCATTTGGTTTGGTAGGATCATGGTTTTTGTTTTGCTTTTCTTTAAAGTATCACTGTCCTCCTTACTCCCACTTTGACCAGACAGAACCCAAGGCTTGAGCTCAAACCCACCAGCTTTCAGGATTCGTTCCACATTTGCTGTGATGATTCTCAACTGGTCGAGGCTGTTGTGAGATGTGAGGATGTCATCAACATAGCTGTCTTTCTGGAGTACTTGCTGCTCATCCTTGAGGTGGGTAAAAGAAGGAAGATTGCCAGTCTCACGCATTGCCAACTGTGCAATGCACCCCGCAGGTTTGTCTCCGATGTTCACTCTTGTGATAGCATACTCTCCCAGCTCCTCGTCCTCGGAATCTCGCCAGAGGAATCTGTGTAAGTGTACTTCACGGTCCTCCAACCAGACTGAGTTATACATCTTCTTTATGTCTCCCAGAGCAGCATAGATTCCGCCTCTGAATCTGAGGAGGACGGCGCGAATTTGGTTTAGGACGTCTGGACCTTTCATCAGCAAATCATTTAAGCTGACACCATTGCACATTTGGCTGCTGTTCCACACTAGTCTCACTGGGGTTGTGACAGAGTGGGGGTTTGGAGCAATAAGGTGACTCACATACCACACTGGCCCCTTCCAGTTTGCAATCATGTCTTCGGACAATTTGATTGCAGCCTTTCGGTCCACCATGTCGTGCACCAGAGCTGTGTAGGCACTTTTCCATTCAGGTTCTCTGGATAGCTGCCTCTCCGTCCTGAGAAATGTGGCTTCCACCGTCCTTTTATTATTTGGTAGAGAAGCTGGGTCTTCCAACCAAGGATAGCTAGCATGCCAATGTGGGTCTTTACTGTGACGGTCTCCTGTTACGTAGGTGAGTCCTTCCCTTACCACTTCGAGCTCTCTCTCTTCAGCAAGAGTCATTTATTTTCCGCCTGGCTGGCAGTTTCCACAGCGGCAACCCCCGCACTTTGGCTCGCATGCTGCTCCAATGCTATCCCACTTCCACCAATCCAAGAAGTCCCGATTGGCGGTTGATGTACGTGACTTCTGGACTTTGACGGCGACCTGTCCGTTTGGTGAAAGTTCCTCAGGGACTGGAGCAGTGAGCTCCTCATATTTTAAAGCAGCTGCTCTCATTGATCTTGCGAAGTGTGTTTTGGACATGTGGGCTGACATGGTAAGCTTCTCAAACAGCTCAGGATGACAACCTCCAACAGTCTTTCCCAGTGGTCCATCCCACAGAATGAGATCTCCAACAGTTCTAATCCTCTGAGGCGCTAGCTGACCTTCTCTATGGCTTATGAGCAAATGTATCTCTTTTGGTCTCACAAGTTCCTCAAGTGGGACGTCTGGAAAGAGCTTTTGCAGCTGCTGTGATGTCACATGTTTGTGAACATCTGCAATGCTGTCCAATCCATAACAAACTAACTGGTGCGACTTGAGTGTGCCCTTGGGAGTCTTCACTCGGATCTTTAGACGGTAGCGCCTCGTCTCTGCGTGGACCTTCATCCCCCCAACTCCATGGACGATAAGCGTGATGTCTTCACTCCTAAGGTTCAGTCTACTCGCAGCCTTGTGAGTTATGTAGTTGGTATCTGAAGCCAAGTCAATTAATGTCCCAACCTTTTGTCCAGCATTTGCTACGACCTCCAGAAGCATCATAATCACTGGATGCTCTTGCAGTCCACCTTCCTTTAGGAGGATTGGCTGATGCTTTGCAGTGTTGAAGGCTCTTGATGCAGTGTTGGAGAACACATCTCGGCATTGTTTTGCCAACTCTGGTGGAAGTTTGCTGAAAAACTCCTCTTGGTCCACTGTATATTTCTTCTTGCCTTTATCTTCCTCTGGACCAAATTTACTCCTTCTCTGATCCACACCGCTTTTCCTCATCTCATAATTGGGGCACAGATAAAAATGATGCTCAGGAGTCTGTTCATCCTTGCAGATTTGATTTTTACACAGATATGCAGGTTTGCAGTATGAACCATCATCATGAACTTCAAGACACTTTTTGCATGCTGCCAACTTCTTTACTGCAGCTCTTTTCTCTGTCAGCTTTAGCCCTCGAAACTGCTTGCAGAAGTACAGCTTCCTTTTATGTTTTACGTCACCACAGACTACACAACTTGTGTGGTCATTTCCTGACTTGGTAGACTTGGTTCTGGCATGTCTTGGTTCAGACCGAATTTCCTTTCTACTCGGCTCCTCGTCCCTCAGTTGCTCGAGCTGTTCGTATATGCTCTCCTGCTCTTTGAGAAATGACAAGAGACTGTCAAACCATTTCTCTGGTGCCACAGCATTCCTCTTGTCAGCTACATAAACCAGCCATTCCTTCTTGAGGGTTTCTGGAAGCTTGGTTTCAATTGATTTTGTCATCAGTGGATTTTTAATAGCGCCTGTGTCTCCGAGATCGCTCAAGTCCATAAGCGCCTTTTCCACAGCTTGAATTAATTCCACTATTTTACGTGGCTGATGTCCTCTGACAGGTGGGATTCTCTGAAGCTCCTCCACTATCTCAATAGCAATAGCTGTTTGATTTCCAAACCGGTTCTCTAGGACACGAAAGATATCATCTGCAGCGTTATAACTTGTGAGGCGGAGGTCTCTTGTAATTTTGTCCTCCAGACTGTCCAGCAATTGAACCTTCTTCACCTCATTTGATCCAGTGGGTTCACCTTGCTTTTGCAGTGCTTCCCAATCCTTCCTCCATCTATAAAAGTCACGCTTGTTTCCAGTAAACTTAGGAAGGGCCGTGGGTCTCAGTCTGATGGCTGATGAAGGATAATTGAAAGCATTCGCCGCTTGTGCTAATCCTTCAGCGTCCTTCTTTATTCTTGCCTGTATGAAGTCAGCCTTCCTGGAAACCAGCTTGGGGACGAGAAGCTCGAGTGTTCTTAGGTGTTTCTGGAAGCTCTCTTGCTCATCCAGAGGGACCCAATGTTTCCACCGACTGTACGTCTCCTTTGCAGTTTCTACCAGTTTCTGCAGGTGGTTAAGCATTAATTCATATGCTTCTTGGTTGCTATTTGGCAGCAGCAAGTTCACATGCACCATCTGCTGTCTGTAGTGAGGTGGATAATTCAACATTTCCAAAGTTTGCCCATAGAGTGTCCTGGATGAGCCCTTTGACCTCTTTTAGTTTCGACTCACACTCCTTTGCAGTCTTTGCCAGGTCGGCTTTTTGCTGTTCAGTTAACACAGTTTCCTCATCTGCGTCCAGCTCCGCCTCCAGCTCTGCAATGAGTCCAGCCTCCACATCGTCATTGGCTTCCATGACTTTTTCGGCCTCCTGCATGAGTTTGTTGAAATTGTTCCTGAGCGCCTCTTCAGACATTTCTTTATGGTTCCTAACGATGCTGTTAACAAGGCGAGAGAATGCCCGTTTTGCTGTTGTCCTCTCCACCTTGAGCTGGTCAGCTGACTTTCCAGTAACTTCATCAGCCATGATTTATCTTGACTTAACTGTCTCTTTTCCAGGTTTCCAGATCTCCTGGTCACAACGGTTTTTCACTGTCAAGTCTTCTAATGTTTTTGCAGATTCCCCGCTTGAAAGGGATTTGATTTATCTACCCCGAAATGATGAACTGGATTCACTCAGACCAAACACTTCTTTTCCACCTTTTTTATTTTCTCCTCCTTTTATTTTGGCAGATCAGTCTTTAGCAGTTTTTAGCAGTTTTAGTCTTTACCAGGTGAAAAACCTTTAGACACAAAGGCAAAAAATATACACATTACTGTAACCAAATATAAATAACAAAATTTCATGTATCTAACATTCCAACTCATAGCAGCCATTTTGTTTTTATTAAATAATTTTCACATTTCATTAAATGAAAAATACAGATAATGCCCACTACTGTTACCAATTTTTTAGCTTAATATCATATGAATCTTTACTGTTTTTTAACACATTTTATCATATTTTTTAAAATGCAATTATTTAAACTAACACCACACATAGCATATAAGTATCAGAAATTAGCTCACATTAGCCCTTAACCCCACAATGAAGCAGGATGCAATTTACATAGACAACAAACACTATTATCACCCTGTCATCTTGGTTAACAAACACCACCAATATTTCAAACTTTCTCAATCAACACGTTAGCCAGACAAGTTTCTCAGATATTAAAGGGTTAAACAGAGTCTCTGGGGCTGCAGTCTTCGGCTCAGTTCATTTAGAGTTCAGTCCTTACCGGCTGCCAATCGGGTCTGTAGAAAATCAGTCCTGCTTGCCTTTTCTGGCTATCGCAACAGTCTTTTCGGACAGTCCTTTTGATTTACTGTCCAAGTTTTGCCGCTCGCAAGTCTCTTCTGTCTTCTTCACTGGCTTCTGGTGCTGTGTGCCCTTTTGACCCCCGGGCAGAACTCGGCAGGCTGGGGTTCCGCCCACTTTAATCACTGTCTCGTGATTTCAATGTAGCATTTCTCTGCACCTGTTCTTTCATTTTAGTTTGACTTGACAATAATTGCTAGGGATACTCTTAGACCCCTTTTTAAACAATGGAACAATATGCGCAGTACGCCAATCTTCCAGCACTATTCCAGTTTCTAATGACATTTGAAATATTTCTGTCATAGCCCCTGCTATTTCTACACTAACTTCCCTCAATGTCCTAGGGAATATCCTGTCCGGACCTGGAGACTTATCCACTTTTATATTTTTCAAAATTGTCAGTACTTCCTCTTCTTTGAATCTCATAGTTTCCATAGCTACTCTACTTGTTTCCCTTACCTCACATAATAGTAAGATTAAACGAGAACTTACCAGTTTGAAGTTTGATCTGTATTTTATGAGGAGTTACGATGAGGGATTACGTGAAGAACCCGCTCAGTGCGCAGGCGCGGCATACTTCCAAGCAGCGGTGTGGAATCACAGATAGACACAGTTATTTGAAGTAAACATAGTAAAGATAAGGAGACATCAATTTATTAGTTTGATCCATATAATGAGGGTGGGAGCGGAGGGCACGTAATCCCTCATCGTAACTCCTCATAAAATACAGATCAAACTTCAAACTGGTAAGTTCTCGTTTAATCTTACTATTTTACTTCGGAGTCACGTGAGTGACTACGTGAAGATTTCAAAGCTCTGTGATTTCAAACCGTGTAACAGTTTGATTTCACTCACTGCCGAAGTTTTTGAGGGAGGAAGTGTTATCGTAATCAACCAACGAGTCTATTTGTAGAAAAACACAATGGTATTTTTTAAACAATAACAACAAAGAATTAAGTTGCTCCCCTGGGCTTAAATTGAATATTTGCAGTTCGTAAATCTTTACTGCAAATAAACCAGGTTTTGCCAACGGCTTATTATAAAATTTCTGAACGGTCTTTCCCCCCCCCACCATCCTGCTGTAGCCAGGATGTGGTCTATAGGCATGTCCATTCTTTAGCCGTCGACATGGATGCTGTCCTGGTGGAATAAAATTTGTACATGTTAGTGTTTATCCCAGCAGTTTCTAGCACCTGCTTGAGCCATCTCGCAATGGTTTGGCTCGTCACCCGACCATAAGGTTTTTGTGACTGACCCACAAGGCTTTTCATCTCCCTCGAATATTTTGGTTGTGTCTATGTAGGATAGTAGGTGGGTCATGGCACATAACCGTGGTTCTGGTGGGTAAGCCACGACTGGATTAGGTGTTCCTGGACTGCTCTGTTTGATCAGTCGCTGGATAACGACAGATCTGGTCTGGAGCTGTGATCATGTTGTCCAGTCGCAAAAGGTGTAGTGACTGGACCCTCTGAGCGGATACAAGTGCCATCAACATGAGCGTCTTTAGTGTAGCTTGCTCGAGGCCGAGGGATCTGGCTGGTGGCCATTCCCTGAGATATGTCAGGACCACACTGATATCCCAAATATGGGTATACCTGGGCTTAGGGCTTGATATTGTAAATGCCCTTCATCAGTTTTACCACCAATGGATGGGATCCCATCGCCTGTTGTCCTGGCGCTGGTTTGAGATAAGCAGAAAGAGCACTCTGCGCTGTGTTGATGGCACTGTAGCTGATCCCTACATCGTGGTGTAGATAGGCCAGGAACTCCAGTATGTTGGTGGCTGTAGCTGTTGCGTATGTTGTCCCTGTTTCCGGCAGTACTTCTCCCTTTTTTGATGCTGGTTAAGTACTGCCTCTTGGTGGATGTTCGAAGGGATGCCGACATGGTGATGGTTTGTTTGGACAATCCCAGTTCCAGGTAAGGTCTGTTCAAACTTGCAACCCAGGTGTTTAATTTTCTCATGGCATGGGTGTTTAGCTTACCTGGTAGGTAAGTAGCTGATAGCCAAATATGTCTTTCGACACACCATTGCCAAATCATGTTGACCAATTTGTCGCATGATAATGATTTTATGCCACCCATATGGTTAATATAAGCCATCACCGTAATATTTATCAATTTGTAACCGAACATGCAAGTGCTGCATATTAGATACATATGCTTTTAAACCATAAAAGGCGCCCAACATCTCTAGATAGTTAATGCCCAGTGTAAGTAGTAATGATGACTCTAGGTTAGTCCATCTACCACCTGTGCTGGATATGGAGTTAGTCGCTCCCCAGCCTTGAGCACTGGCATCTGTTTTAGTAACTAAAGTAGGGTTAGTGATAAAGATAGGGCTGAAACTATGCCAAACGTTTTCTGCCCACCACTGTAGCTCTGATATTGCTTCAGTGGGTAAGTTCATGACACGATCATAGTGACCTGTATGTCGTTTTATTGCCTGTACCTTTGTTCTCTGTAAATTTTTTGATAATGTAAAGGTCCGAATTGTGTAGCAAGAAATGCTGCTACCATTTCCCCAATTACTCTTGCTACTTGTCGAATAGTTGGTCGCTCGTTGACCATTAAATTGTTGCATGATTGTGCTAATTCAACCATTTTTGCCTTTGGCAAGGTAACAGTCATCTGAACTGAGTTAATTGTGAAGCCCAGGTAGTCCATGATAGTGGATGGCTTCAATTTAGATTTATCTGGATGTAGGACGAACCCCAGAGTTTCGAGGAGCTGTTTTGTAGCTGATACTGCTGCCACAGCCAATTCCATCATTTTCCCTACTATCAGAATATCATCCAGATATGCCATGACAATATGTTTTTGTTTTCTTAGTATTGCCATGGCTGGGTTCAATATTTTGGTGAATAATCTTGGGGCTGAAATTAGCCCATAGGGCAATGCTTTGTACCATCCAGATAAATTTTAGGTATCTGCGATGATCCTTGTATATGGGTACTAGATAGTAAGCATCTTTAAGATAAATGCTTGCCATGAAGTGTCCTTTGGAATTCAGTTGTTTGGCAGTAACATATGTCTCCATTTTGAAATGTATATCCTTAACAAATTTGTTTAGTGATGTTAAGTCAATGATGATGCGACAGCCACCATCTTTTTTGGTTTTAGTGAATATATTCGATACAAATTCCAAATGTTCATGTTTGGTCTTTTCGATGACCCCCTTTGTGATAAGTCTCACCAGTTCAGCTTGTCCCTCACGTTTCTCTTTGACGGAGGGAGAAATACCCTTTGGGGCCATTGTTGAACTGGCGGCGTTTTTTCTGACATGCATTGTATTTTATATCCACTAATGCCATTGAGTATATACTGATCACTCGTGATAGACTCCCATGCTGCTTTAAACTGGTGCAATCTACCTCCTGTTAGTATTAAGCCTCCACCTCCCAAAAGTTGATAGGAACCAGACCCACCTACCTCCATGGTTACGGGTATTTCCTCTGATTCCCTTTGGTCGGACGAGGCTTGCGAGGTGTCTGATGTGGCGTGTTTGTTGGGGGTTGGCGCATTTTCCATGGGGTCCGCTCTGGGCCCTGGTCTAAAAAAGACTTACGGTGAAAGTAAGCGGACTCCGAGCTTTCACCAGTGTTGAATGGCGGTTGTTTACTGGTGGATGCGGCGGGGTGCTGCCACTTGGTGGTGTGTGTTTTCAGTTTGCTCGTTTTATACCCTGCCTTCATGAGGCCTTGAGTTCTTGAGGCCTCGGTCATGTCCTTCATGCGTTTAGGTAGGTCTTTCCCGAAGAGCAGCCTGTCTGGCTCATCGGCTGGTGTTTTACACAGCCCGGCAAATCGAGGATTGATGGCAGGTTTGATGATTTCTTTCCGCAGATTATTAATTTCAAACTGCTTGTTACACAACAACGCGAGTGTATCCTGTTGATTGGTGGTCATCTCGGTGTTGTTTGTAGAACGAGCAAACGAAGTGATGCCTGCTGTCAATAGTCGGAGTATCCGCTGCAGCTTTAGCTCGTGGTGCCGGATGGTTGCCCCAATGTGTCCCCAGATTTGGCTGTTCACCGCTGGTACTTTTAGAGATTCACAGTTCTCCGGCGCCGTATAGGTATCTAACGCTTCATTAATCACCTGCTCCTGCAGAGCTCTGTTGGAAAGGTGATTGATACTTGCCGCTAGTTTGGCCTTTAGCGGTTCCCCTGCACGGGGTTTTGACACGTAGCGGCCCACTACACCAAGCAGCTGTTCCTGCTCCTGCACCCCCTGCATACTCCCGAAATCTTCAGCCATAACCCCTTGTTCTGGACCAGCCCAGTCCTGGTCCCCAAAGCTATCCTCTGGAAAGGAGGATGCAATGCACAGTGCAGGAGGCACTGTAGAGGGAGTGCCTGACCTCCCTCTGCAAGAGCTCCCCTCCCGGGGTGCACCTTGCTGGAGCACCTGCTCCAAGAGCCGCTCCATGCGGCTCAGGCGGCTGTCCCTCCCCCTCCTGGGTGGAGAGACGTCCCCGTCCGACGAGTCGCATGCCACCGGCCGGTTGCTCTTCCGTTTGGCTTTGCCTCCAGCCCGCTGTTCAGGCGTTAGCGGAGCTGGACTCGGCTCGGTGTCGGGGATAGCGGAGCGCCCGGATAGCGCTCCTACCGCCTGTTGCTGCCCCCCCCCCCCCCTTCTCCTCTTGCGGAGTTGGATGGGGGGCAGATTTCTTCGAAAGTCTTGTCTTGAGTGTGGACATTCTGCAAGAGAAGACAGCCGGCTCTTCTTCGGTAAGGAAAGCCGACTTCTGTTCACTTACCTGACGGTCCGTCTTTGAAATTGCAGCGGGAGCGTTTGACTACCGCTGCTGCCGCTGTTGCACTGCTGGCGTAATGTCGCGCCTGCGCACTGAGCGGGTTCTTCACGTTATCACTCACGTGACTCCGAAGTAAAATTCAATATCCTTCTCCTTGGTGAATACCGAAGAAAATAAATTGTTCAATATCTCCCCCATCTCTTTTGGCTCTGCAGATAGCTGTCCACTCTGACTCTCTAGTGAACCAATTTTATCCCTCGTTATCCTTTTGCTATTAATATAGCTGTAGAAACCCTTTGGATTTACTTTCACCTTACTTGCCAAAGCAACCTTATATATTCTTTTAGCTTTTCTAATTTCTTTCTTGAGATTCTTTTTACATTCTTTATACTCCTAAAGCACCTCATTTACTCCATGCTCCCTATAAATATTGTAGATCTCTCTCTTTTTCCGAACCGTCCAATTTCCCTTGAAAACCATGGCTCTTTCCAATTTTTACTGTTTCCATTCAACCGAACAGGGACATAAAGATTCTGCACTCTTAAAATTTCACCTTTAAATGTCTTCCATTTCTCTTCCACATCTTTCCCATAAAACAAAATGTCCCAATTCACTCCTTTTAAATCCTTTCGCATCTCCTCAAAGTTAGCCTTTCTCCAATCAAAAATCTCAACCCTAGGTCCAGTTCTGACCCTCTCCATAATTATATTGAAACTAATGGTATTGTGATCACTGGACCCGAACTGTTCCCCAACGCATACCTCTCCCACCTGACCTGTCTCATTTCCTAACAGGAGGTCCAGCACCGTCCCTTCTCTAGTAGGTACCTCTATGTATTGCTGCAAAAAACTATCCTGCACACATTTTACAAACTCCAAACCATCCAGCCCATTTACAGAATGTGTTTCCCAGTCTATGTGTGGAAAATTGAAATCTCCCACAATCACTACCGTGTGCTTACTACTAATATCAGCGATCTCCTTACATATTTGCTCTTCCAATTCTCGCTCCCCATTTGGCGGTCTATAATACACCCCTATAAGTGTTGCTACCCCTTTCCCATTTCTCAGTTCCACCCAAATAAGCCTCCCTAGACGAGCCCTCTAATCTATCCTGCCAAAGCACTGCTGTAATATCTTCCCTGAGAAGCAATGCAACACCTCCACCTCTTGCCCCTCCAATTCTATCACACCTGAAGCAACGAAATCCTGGAATATTTAGTTTCCAATCACAGCCCTCCTGCAACCATGTTTCACTGATCGCCACAACATCATACTTCCAGGTGTTCAAGAAGGAACTGTAGATGCTGGAAGATCGAAGGTACACAAAAATGCTGGAGAAACTCAGCGGGTGCAGCAGCATCTATGTATCGAAGGAAATAGGTGACGTTTCGGGCCGAAACCCTTCTTCAGACTGATGGGGGGTGGGATGGAGAAGGAAGGAAAAAGGGAGGAGGAGGAGCCCGAGGTCGGGGGGGTGGGAGGACACAGCTCGAGGGTTAAGGAAGGGGAGGAGACAGCAAGGGCTAGCAAAATTGGGAGAATTCAATGTTCATGCCAACCGGACGCAAGCAACCCAGGCAGAATATGAGGTGCTGTTCCTCCAATTTCTGGTGTTGCTCACTCTGGCAATGGAGGAGACCCAGGACAGAGAGGTCGGATTGGGAATGGGAGGGGGAGTTGAAGTGCTGAGCCACCGGGAGTTCAGGTAGGTTATTGCGAACTGAGCGGAGGTGTTCGGCGAAATGATCGCCCAACCTCCGCTTAGTCTCACCGATGTAAATCAGCTGACATCTAGAGCAGCGGATGCAGTAGATGAGGTTGGAGGAGATACAGGTGAACCTTTGTCGCACCTGGAACGACTGCTTGGGTCCTTGAATGGAGTCGAGGGGGGAGGTGAAGGGACAGGTGTTGCATTTCTTGCGGTTACAACGGAAAGTGCCCGGGGAGGGAGTGGTACGGGAGGGAAGGGAAGAATTGACAAGGGAGTTGCAGAGGGAGCGGTCTTTGCGGAAAGCAGACATGGGGGGAGATGGGAAGATGTGGCGAGTGGTGGGGTCACGTTGGAGGTGGCGGAAATGGCGGAGGATTATTTGTTGTATTTGCCGGCTGGTGGGGTGAAAGGTGAGAGTCCCCCTTGTCCTCACCTCAGCCCGAAAAGTCACCTATTTCCTTCGCTCCATAGATGCTGCTGCACCCGCTGAGTTTCTCCAGCATTTTTGTGTACCATCATACTTCAAGGTGTCAATCCAGGCTCTAAGTTCATCCACCTTTCTTACAATGCTCCTAGCATTAAAATATACACATTTAAGAAACCCACCCCCTCTTATTCTCTGTTTATTGTCTTTTTCTTTTTTCTCCCCTACATTTTGGGTCAGAGTGCTACCCTTCTCTGCCTCCTGCCTCACACACTGACTGCTAGCTTTCCCTATTTGAGTCCATCCCCCCAACCGTTCTAGTTTAAAGTCTCCCCAGTAGTTTTGCAAATCTCCCCATCATATCATTGGGTTGTCAGATGTCCAAGCGAAATATGAGGCACTGTAATATTTTCCTGTGATGACTTGCCTCGGTAACCTGTATCTGGCATCCAGCAGTCACAGGGCCGTCCAGCTTTGAGGACAGCTATGAAGAGAAATTAAACAGAGCATGCGGAAGGATGGGGATACTGACAGTGCCTTCCACTTCTTCCAACATCTGCTTATCGTCCACATCCGGCTACTCCTCCCAGGATGAGCTGCAGGGTAAGTGGAATGTTCATCATCTCACCCCCCCCCCCACGTCCCTCATCCTGAACAGCTAACAAGTATCTGCACTATCGGCAGAGAGGACACACTGGCTGGGGCTGGAACAGAAGCTTTAAGGATTTCATATTGAAGTTGGGCAGTGGGGCGACTGAGCGGGCACTTACTGCGGTGGGTGGAGGAGTGGGTGGGAGGTGTTACTAGGGTGGGGACAGGTTGGGTGGGAGATGTTACTAGAGTGGGGCAGATAGATGGGGGCAATTACAAGGCATGGACAAGGTGGGTTGGTGAGTGGAGGATGTAACCAGGGTGGGGACAAGTGGGTGAGTGGTAGATGTTGGGCGTGGGCACTGGCTGAATTGGGGATGTTGCTAAGGTGTGGACAGAGGGGGGGGGTGAGTGGAGGATGTTAAGGGGTGTGGAGGATGTTGGGGGGTGGGGTGTGGGGTGAGTGGAGGGTGTTGTGGGGTGGGGGAGTGCGTGGAGGAAGTTGGGGGGTGGGGGTGAACACCCCATTGCTGGGGCAGGGTGAGGTTGAGTGGGCTATTACAAGCGCAGGTGTCGGGACGTGGGGTGGGTACATGTGCTGTTACTGGGAAGGGGGTGAGGGACATGTAAGCGGGCCGAAGGTGGGGAGGGTAAATGGAGTGGGTGGGGTGTGAGGGTCCCGTTACTGGGGCAGGTGAGAGGCTGTTAGTGAGGTGCGCTGTGGGTAGGCGAGTGGGCCGTGGACTGACACTGGGCAGGAGCTGAACCTGTTGTACAGGATTGTAGATTTCCCAGATACTGGGTTACATCAGGGGGACTGAGCTGTTATTTGGGGCAGCTAATCGCCATTCATTCACACACATGCACACACACATATGTGCACAAAAAAAAAAAAAAAAATAGGGTGCTGCCATTTGACGACACAAATAGTGCCTAATCACCAAGGTGTGGAAAGTGATGCAGTTTCTGCTAAAGAGCGTTGTTCCATTGCAATCTCCAAGTTGTATCAGCAGCAACGCCCTGTGTTAAAATCATTAATTAATCCATTTCATGCAGCATTTCGGAGAAAATATTCTGGATCACAGCATTGAATCTGTGACCTCTGTTACTTTGATCCCTCAATAGCAAAACCTTTCTCGTTTAGAACCCTGCTACAATCTTCAACGTTTGATAGGTCATCTCTTTTAGCTTCTCAGTTCCAAGAGGACTCCTAACTTTTCCAAATTACTCTTTACTATAATTCTAGACACTGTCTAAATCAATTCTTAGGCTTGAAGTCTGAAGAATGGTCCCGACCCGAAATGTCACCCATCCTTTTTCAGGCAGAGATTCTGCCTGTCCCGCTGAGTTACTCCAGAACTTTGTGTCTATCTTAGGCATTTGGAATCCTTCATCCTTTAGAGATACAGCGCGGAAACAGGCCCTTCGGCCCAGCGAGACGGCACTGATCAGCGATCCCCGCACACTAACAGTTGAGCCGTGGACCGATCACTTACATGGTGCTTTTGTGAACAGCAGCACAAACATTGGGCCACGTGGCCCTTTGAACATTGTAAACCTTGAGAGAGAAGTTTGCGTTGTTGACATTTTGCTTTTCTTTCCCACCCCCCAGGTTTGGCGTACTCTGAATTGTTCTCTCCCCTTGTCAAGCTGTGGGACTGGATCTCGCTGCTGTCTCCAGGTACCTGCATTACTAATCTTCCCTCTTCTGTCGTCCATGGGCCCAAAACTCTGCTCCAGTCAACCAGTGCCCTGCTGATACTGGACCCAGTGGTGAGGTACAGCCCGCTGCTCCCTCCATAAACTGCCAGGGTTTACACAAGGCCTGGTCCCCAGTGCTTTGTTGTTCATGCAGCCTAGGACCACAGTCAGTGCGGGAGGAAGCCGCCTTCCAGCTTGGTACTCCAGTGTGTTCCCTCAGCCTGACTGGGTCACTCACTGGTGAGTTGCCCAGAGGACCATAGAGTCAAGAGACGACTATCTGTCAATGCTCGGTTACTCGACCCCGACTGAAGTCCTATTGTAACACCTAAGGGAGGCTTGGTTTGTGTTCCAGTGTCACTGAGGTGATGAAAGAATAGGATCTCCTTTAGATTTCCCCAGCTGTGTGGCACCGAGGATGGTTTTGAAATGTAGTGTAAGGTGGTGGACCGTGGCCAAGCTCGCACACAGCATTGTGGTGATCAGCAGATGTGCCCATGTTCAATAAATCTAGATTTCTCTAACTTCAAGTAACCCTCTCTCTCCGTCCCTCCCCCTCCTTAGTCATTGTACTAGTTTCACTGTCGTCCTGGTGAGTTTCATTGTCTGTATCATTCGTTAACACCATATAACAATTACAGCACGGAAATAGGCCATCTCGGCCCTTCTAGTCCATACCGAACACATATTCTCCCCTAGTCCCATCTACCTGCACTCAGACCATAACCCTCCATTCCTTTCCCGTCCTTATAACTATCCAATTTATTTTTAAATTAAAAAATCGAACCTGCCTCCACCACCTTCACTGGAAGCTCATTCCACACAGCTACCACTCTCTGAGTAAATAAGTTCCCCCCCATGTTACCCCTAAACTTCTGTCCCTTAATTCTCAAGTCATGTCCTCTTGTTTGAATCTTCCCTACTCTCAGTGGGAGAAGCTTATCCACGTCAACTCTGTCTATCCCTCTCATCGTTTTAAAGACCTCTATCAAGTCCCCCCTTAACCTTCTGCGCTCCAAAGAATAAAGACCTAACTTGTTCAACCTTTCCCTGTAACTTAGTTGCTGAAACCCAGGCAACATTCTAGTAAATCTCCTCTGTACTCTTTCTATTTTGTTGACATCCTTCCTATAATTAGGCGACCAAAATTGTACACCATACTCCAGAATTGGCCTCACCAATGCCTTATACAATTTTAACATTACATCCCAACTTCTATACTCAATGCTGTGATTTATAAAGGCCAGCACACCAAAAGCTTTCTTTACCACCCTATCTACATGAGATTCCACCTTCAGGGAACTGTGCACATTATTCCTAAATCCCTCTGTTCAACTGCATTCCTCAATTCCCTACCATTTACGTCCTATTTTGCTTTGTCCTGCCAAGATGTAGCACCTCACACTTATCAGCATTAAACTCCATCTGCCATCTTTCAGCCCACTCTTCCAACTGGCCTAAATCTCTCTGTAGACTTTGAAATTCTACTTCATTATCCACAACACCACCTATCTTAGTATCATCTGCATACTTACTAATCCAATTTAGTAGACCCAACACAGATCCCTGTAGCACCCCACTTATCACTGGCCTCCAACCTGATAAACAGCCATCCACCATTACTCTCTGGCATCTCCCATTCAGCCACCGTTGAATCCATCTTGCTACTCCACCATTAATACCCAACAATTGAACCTTCTTAACCAACCTTCCACGAGGAACCTTGTCAAAAGCCTTACTGAAGTCCATATATACAACATCCACTGCTTTACCCTCATCAATTTCCCGAGTAACCTCTTCAAAAAATTCAAGAAGAATAGTCAAACATGACCTTCCAGGCACAAATCCATGTTGACTGTCCTAATCAGACCCTGTTTATCCAGATGCTTATATATAGTATCTCAAAGTATCCTTTCCATTAATTTGCCCACCACTGACGTCAAACTAACAGGTCTATAATTGCTAGGTTTACTCTTAGAACCCTTTTTAAACAATGGAACAACATGCACAGTACGCCAATCCTCCGGCACTATTCCCGTTTCTAATGACATTTGAAATATTTCTGTCATAGTCCCTGCTATTTCTACACTAACGTCCCTCAATGTCCTAGGGAATATCCTGTCCGGACCTGGAGACTTATCCACTTTTATATTTTTCAAAAGTGTCAGTACTTCCTCTTCTTTGAATCTCATAGTTTCCATAGCTACTCTACTTGTTTCCCTTACCTCACATAATTCAATATCCTTCTCCTTGGTGAATACCGAAGAAAATAAATTGTTCAATATCTCCCCCATCTCTTTTGGCTCTGCAGATAGCTGTCCACTCTGACTCTCTAATGGACCAATGTTATCCCTCGTTATCCTTTTGCTATTAATATAGCTGTAGAAACCCTTTGGATTTACTTTCACCTTACTTGCCAAAGCAACATCATATCTTCTTTTAGCTTTTTTAATTTCTTTCTTAAGGTTCTTTTTACATTCTTTATACTCCTCAAGCACCTCATTTTATTCCATGCTGCCTATAATTATTGTAGATCTCTCTCTTTTTCTGAACCGTGTCCAATTTCCATTGAAAACCATGGCTCTTTCCAATTTTTAGGCAAGGCAAGGCAACTTTATTTATATAGCACATTTCATACACCAAGCAGACTCAAAGTGCTTCACATAAAAACATGTCATACAATAAAATGAAATAATAAAATGAAATAAAATAGAAGAATTAAAAGAAAAGAAAAGCAAAGTTAAAAATGCATTATAAAAAGTGCAAAAGTTAAAAGTGCAATGTAGTTAAGATTTAGCTGAAAGCTAAAGTAAACATAAAAGGTTTCAGTCTTGTTTTAAAAGTGGTCAAAGTTGAGGCAAGTCTTAAATCTTCAGGAAGTTTATTCCAGCTATTTGTTGCATAGTAACTAAATCCTGCTTTCCCATGTTTTGTATTTACTCTGGGAATCACTAACAGATTGGTCTCAGAAGATCTTAGCGGTCTAGAAGGCTTATATAGTGGAAGCATGTCAGTGATATACTTTGGCCCTAAACCATGTAGTTATTTATAGGTGAGCAGCAGGTTTTTGAAATCAATTCTCTGACATACAGGGAGCCAATGTAAGGTTTAAGAATTGGTGTAATGTGTTCAAATGTTTTGGTCTTTGTTAGAACTCTAGCAACAGCGTTCTGAACAAGCTGTAGCTGCCAGACAGTTTTTTTCGGAAGACCTGCAAGGAGACCGTTACAATAATCTAGCCTACTAGTAATAAAGACGTACAAGTTTTTCTAAGCCTTGAGCTGACATGAGTCCTCTTAATCTTGCTATGTTTTTGAGGTGATAGTAGGCCGATTTTGTTACTGATTTGATGTGACTGTCGAAATGTAAATCTGAATCTATAATAACCCCGAGATTTCTGGCTTTGTTTGAAGTTTTCCGGGACAGAGAGTGAAGGTGTTGGGTTACTTTAAGCCTTTCTTTTTTAACACCAAAGAACAATTATCTCCGTTTTGTCCTTATTTAGTTGGAGGAAATTTTGGCACATCGAGTCTTTGACTTGCTCAACGCACTGGCACAGCAGATCTATGGGGCGATAGTCATTTGGTGATAGCGTTACATAGATTTGAGTGTCATCGGCATAGCAGTGGTGGTCAATATTATTACTTTGCATGATTTGCCCTAGTGGGAGCCTGTAGATGTTGAATAAAGAGGGCCCTAAGATCGAACCTTGCGGGATTCCATGGTTCTGATACAAAGTCGCCAATGGAAACAAAATAGTTCCTATCTTGTAGATATGACCTGAACCAACTTAAGACTGTGCCTGAAAGCCCCACCCATTTTTCCAACCTGTCCAAAAGTATTGAGTGATCAACAGTGTCGAATGCAGCACTGAGGTCTAATAGCATTAATATTGAAACTTTGCCAGAGTCTGTGTTAAGACGGATGTCGTTTACAACTTTAATAAGGGCGGTCTCGGTGCTATGAAGAGGTCGAAATCCTGACTGGATGTTGTCGTAGCAGCCAGTTGAAGCCAGGAAGTGATTAAGTTGCTGGTGAACAACTTTCTCAATTATTTTACTTATGAAAGATAGGTTTGATATTGGTCTATAGTTGTTAATAATAGAGACATCTAGGCTCCGGTTTTTTAAAAGGGGTTTAATAACTGCAGTTTTCAAGGCTTTTGGGAAATTGCTTGATTGAAGAGAGCTGTTAACTATTTGCAGTATGTCTATTGCTAGGCAGTCAAAAACATTCTTAAAGAAGTTGGTAGGTAAAGCATCAAGGCAGCAGGTGGATGGCCTTAGTTGTGTCACCATTTCCACAAGAGTTTTAGAGTCTATGACATTAAAGCATGTCATCATTGCCACGTTATTTTTGCCTAAATAGGGTGGTGATCCAACATTTTTGTTTGAAGCGGAGATATTGATGGCACATCTGATGCCTTAAATTTTATAAAAGAATGCAAACTCATTGCATTTCTGCGTGGAATGGAGTTCAGGTGGTATTTGTGTTGGGGGGTTGGCCAGTCTGTCAACAGTTGCAAATAGGGGTTTTGCCTTATTAGTGTTGTTGTTAATGATATTGGAGAAAAATGTTTCTCTAGCACTTTTTAAGTCTAAATTATAGGCACGGAGGCTCTCTTTATAGATGTCATGGTGAATATGCAGTTTTGTTTTCTGCCAGATGCGTTCAGCTTTCCGGCATTCTCTTTTCTGGGCGGTTACAAAAGCAGCTTTTCTCCAGGGTACCTTTTGCTTACCAGAAATCGTTTTAACCGTAACAGGTGCAATGACATCTATAACTTTGGAATTAAAGTTATCTACAAGATCATCTACAGAACATGGGTTTAGAGGTGGTAACAAGGAGATGGTATTTTTAAAGAGTACATTAGAATGTTCATTTACAGTGGCTTGCAAATGTTTTCATACCCCTTGAACTTTTCCACATTGTCACGTTACAACCACAAACGTAAATGTATTTTATTGGGATTTTATGTGATAGACCAACACAAAGTGGTGCATAATTGGGAAGTAGAAGGAAAATGATACATGGTTTTCAATTTTTTTTTACAAATAACAAATGTGGCGTGAAAAGTGTGGCGTGCAAAAGTATTCAGCCCCCCTGAGTCAATACTTTGTAGAACCACCTTTCGCTGCAAATACAGCTGCAAGTCTTTTGGGGTATGTCTCTACCAGCTTTGCACATCTAGAGATTGAAATTTTTGCCCATTCTTCTTTGCAAAATAGCTCAAGCTCAGTCAGATTGGATGGAGAGCATCTGTGAACAGCAATTTTCAAGTCTTGCCAGAGATTCTCAATTGGATTTAGGTCTGGACTTTGACTGGGCCATTCTAACATATGAATATGCTTTGATCTAAACCATTCCATTGTAGCTCTGGCTGTATGTTTAGGGTCGTTGTCCTGCTGGAAGGTGAACCTCCGCCCCAGTCTCAAGTCTTTTGCAGACTCTAACAGGTTTTCTTCCAAGATTGCCCTGTATTTGGCTCCATCCATCTTCCCATCAACTCTGACCAGCTTCCCTGTCCCTGATGAAGAAAAGCATCCCACAGCATGATGCTGCCACCACCATGTTTCACAGTGGGGATGGTGTGTTCAGGGTGATGTGCAGTGTTAGTTTTCCCCCACACATAGTGTTTTGCATTTAGGCCAAAAACTTCAATTTTGGTCTCATTTGACCAGAGCACCTTCCTCCACATGTTTGCTGTGTCCCCCACATGGCTTGTGGAAAACTGCAAACGGGACTTCTTATGGCTTTTTTTCAACAATGGCTTTCTTCTTGCCACTCTTCCATAAAGGCCCGATTTGTGGAGTGCACGACTAATAGTTGTCCTGTGGACAGATTCTCCCACCTGAGCTGTGGATCTCTGCAGCTCCTCCAGAGTTACCATTGGCCTCTTGGCTGCTTCTCTGATCAATGCTCTCCTTGCCCGGCCCGTCAGTTTAGGTGGACGGCCATGTCTTGGTAGGTTTGCAGTTGTGCCATACTCTTTCCATTTTCGGATGATGGATTGAACAGTGCTCCTTGAGATGTTCAAAGCTTGGGATATTTTTTTATAACCTAACCCTGCTTTAAACTTCTCCACAACTTTATCCCTGACCTGTCTGGTGTGTTCCTTGCGCTTCATGATGCTGTTTGTTTACTAATGTTCTGTAACAAACCTCTGAGGCCTTCACAGAACAGCTGTATTTATACTGAGATTAGATTACACACAAGTGGACTCTATTTACTAATTAGGTGACTCCTGAAGGCAATTGGTTGCACTGGATTTTATTTAGGGGTATCAGAGTAAAGAGGGCTGAATACTTTTGCACGCCACACTTTTCAGTTTTTTATTTGTAAAAAATTTTTGAAAACCATGTATCATTTTCCTTCCACTTCACAATTATGCATCACTTTGTGTTGGTCTATCACATAAAATCCCAATAAAATACATTTACGTTTGTGGTTGTAACGTGACAAAATGTGGAAAAGTTCAAGGGGTATGAATACTTTTGCAAACCACTGTATATACCGTTTTTTGAAAGTATTTGATTTTGTCTGTATGTCGGGAATAAAAGATATATTAAAGAAAACACAGAAGTGGTCAGACAATGAAGGGTCAGTCACGAAAATATCAGAAACATTGAGACCCTTTGTGATAATCAAGTCCAGGGTGTGCCCCTTACAATGAGTTGCCTCTTTCACATGATGAGACAGTTCAAATGTATCTAAAATAGTAAAAAATTATTTTGCACCCTTGTCATTCAAATCATCAGTATGAAAATTAAAATCACCAGTTATAACTAGACAGTCAAAGTCAGTGGAGATGCTAGACAATAATTCTGTAAAGTCATCGAAAAAATTTGCATAATATTTAGGTGGCCTGTAAATAATTAATAGGAGAACTCTGGGGGAACATTTCAATACAGCACAAAGGTATTTGAATGATGGAAAATCACCAAGTGACATCTGTTTCCCCTGAAATACATTTGTAAATATAGCAGCAACCCCTCCACCTCTTTTTCCAGATCTACATACATCAAAAAAGTTATAGTTGGGAGGAGTTGTCTCGATCAGAATGGTTGCACTGTTATTTTGTTCTAGCCATGTTTCAGTTAAAAACATAAAATCCAGTTTAGAGGTGGTAAAAAAATAGTTGACTAAAAATTATTTGTTATTAAGAGACCTAACATTAAGCAGACCCATCCTGATGGTATTATTGATAGGCTTTATGGTTGGTTTAGGTTTGGAGGTAATAGGTATTAGGTTTATTAGGTTAGCAATGTGTCTAAGTTTCCCTTTGTTTACTCGCTTAGTAGTCACAACAGGAATGCAGAAGGTGCCATAGTTTGACGTAGGCGACCTTGGGTTCAGCTGATTATGCGGAACTTCCTTCGTAATGTGTCTACGGCTGAACCCTTTCTTGTAATATTCAGGACTGCTATCAATACAGGAGGGGGGCTGTGGCGCCCTCCGCTTGGTTGTTATCTCCCTGCGGCCGTGACGTGGCGATGGTACTGATATAGGGCGTGGGCTGGGCATCATAGACACAGATGCAAGTTTAATGCCACCTTTTTTCCTGTTTCTTCAATTCATTTGGAAAATCATAATGGGAGGAGCTGGTGTTGTTATGGCTATGGGAGAGATGAGGGTGGAGGTCATCGTTGATGGGGGAGTGCAGAGGAGGGTAGTGGACGTACCTCTCCAATCCAGCATCAGTGGTGGGGGATGGTAGGGGGGGTAAGGGCGTGTCGATGGGGATGGGTGGGTGGGGGGGGGGGCTGTTGTCTCTCCTCAAGGTCTGTGGTCTGAATACGGCCTGTGTGTCAGACCGCGGCAGGGTAGATTTGTGGGAGAGCGAGAAGAGAAGATTGTCCCTTAACAGTCTTGAGCCAAACCTGTTTGGGTGTACACCATCTGCTCTGAAAAGATATTTGCGCCCCCAAAACAAGTTAAAGTTGTCAATAAAGCTCCTTCCTCTTTCGTTGCAGACTCTGGAAAGCCATGTATTCAGTGCAAGTAGCCGACTGAATGTGTTTATTCCCCTGTCAACTGCTGGTATGGGACCACTGATGAATGACTTAATGTCTAATTTGTCCAGTGTATCTAATAGTTCAGTGAAATCCCTCTTTAAAAGTTCTAACTGTTCTTTTCGAATATCATTAAATCCTGCATGCACAATTACCTGTGGGATTTTTGGGTTTTCCAGTATAATTGTGGCTAGTTGACATCACTAACCGTCACATCTGGGAAGCAGCATGTTTTGATCTTCCTACCGGTTATATCCTTTATGGCTGAATCTCCTACAATCAGAGTGTCTGGTTCATCTGCTTTCTGTGTGATGGGCCCTTGTTGTCTCTGTCTGCGCCGTCTGCCCGGACGCGCCCCGGGGCTTGAGGTGCCGGTGGCGGACCCATGCGCAGGTCGCCTCCCTAGTGACGTGTTCATGGTCCGTCTCTGTCCGCGCCGTCTGTCCGGACGCATCTCGGGGCTCGCGGCAGCTTGCCTGCCTGGCGTCGTGTTCCGTCTCCGTTTCTCATCACGTTTCTGCGGGCTGTCGTTCGTGGACTCTCGTAGTGGCAGGAACCGTTTTTTCAGCGGCAGAGTTAGCTTCGGGGACGGGCTAATCCGGCTGGGACGTGCTACTTTAGCTTTGGGTAGCCTAGCATTTGGCGTAGAGTGAATTTGTTGATTCACGGTGGTTTTCCATTTGGGCTTAGCCAGTAAGAGGCAGCTGGAACTGTCTCTCTCTTGTCCAGTTTCGGGAAGGATATAATGTAGCTTTCATCGTCATCATTTAGTTGTGTGTTTGTCGGAGCTAGCTCAGCTAACTCACCCATCGGCATTGTATCCTGGAGGACGTGTTCATGGTCCGTCTCTGTCGTTGACTTGCAGTATTTTTAGTCCTTTGCATTTTTCTAATGCTGCTATCCTCGTTTCAAATATATCCAATGTCTGCAGCAATTTGGTGCAGTCTGTGCATTTCCCAGTCTCAGTGCCTGGGAGAACCACATACAGAGGCATACAGAGGGTGGCGGGTGTATGGAACAAGCTGCCAGAGGTGGTAGTTGAGGCAGGGACTCAGGCACGTGCCATGAGTAATTCACTATTTTTACTATTTCCTTTCCACCGAACAGGGACATAAAGATTCTGTACTCTTAAAATTTTCACACAACTCATGCGCGCGTGCACACACACACACACACACACACACACACACACACACACACACACACACACACACACACACACACACACACACACACACACACACACACACACACACACACGCACACGCACACGCACATAGACTCTCTCAAACATACATACACTCTCTCTCTCTCTCTCTCACACACACACACACACACACACACATAGACTCTCTCACACGCACACACACACAGACTCTCAGTCACACACACACACAGACTCACACACACATACCCTCAGACACACACAGACTCGCACACAGATCTCACACACAGACTCACACACACTCACACACATACATATACACACACACACACACACACACATATACACACCCACACTCTCACACACACAAACACACAGACAGCCAGACTCTCACACACACAGACTCACAAACACACACAGACTCACTCACACACACACACGCGCACACACACACACACACACACACACACACACACACACACACACACACACACACACACACACACACACACACACACACACACACACACACACACTCTCACACACACAGACTCACATACACATAGACTCACTCACACACACACACACACATATAGGGAGGTTGCACTGTAGGCGGATCACGACCCGTGAGCCATACGGTTGCTACGCTACGCCAACTGGAGTACACGCGATGAACTGCAGGTAAGCATTGACCATTGTTTCCTGCGTAGCGGGCCCGTTAAAACCCGCCGAAATGGCCAATTGTTGCACTGTAAATAATTATGTAAATCGGGATAAGCGTGAGGGGCATTTATCATACTTCAGAATTCCAAAAGTGAGCGGAAATGACGGTAGATAGAAGCGAGAGCTGAAGGGACAACAACAGGCAAAGTGCTTGGCTAACATTGGCTGTGCAGATATCGAGATTGAAAATATTGGGAATTATCGCGTTTGCTCACTGCATTTCATCAACAGTTCATTATTCCTTAGACATCTAAAAAGTTTCAGAAGTGATGTAACTGGCTGTAAATGTTTTTCAATCGCCCATGGTTCTCAAGTCGGGTTTACATTAAACAAATCGCCTCTGAAGCAAAATTTATCATTAAAAAATCGCAAACCATAAGTGAGTTTTGAATTACATCTTACTCAGATGCAAGCTAAGAATGGCTAATTGTTAGTTGTTAATTGGACATAATCAACCTCAGCAAATCGACAATATCCTATTGAAAGGGAGTGCGTGTTTAAGCTGTCAGGACATTTTATTATTTGCCAAAATATACATCTCAATAGCCTAATGATAGAAAACTTACTTTTCTACACACCACTCGTAAGTCTGGAGATGTTTTGAATGTCAACCGGCCTGCCGAGCCGGGCCTCCCCACGGAGCCGGGATTCCCCTTGTGGAGCCGGGATTCCCACGCTCTCCATAACCAGGTTTCCCCGAGCCAGGTTTACCCTCCGAGTAGACGGGCTTCTCCGCGGAAGCCGTAGCCGGATACCCCTCGCGGAGCCGGGATTCCCCACAGTCTCTGTAGCCGGTTTCCCCGAGCTGGTTTCCCCTCGCGGAGCCGGGCTCCCCACAGTCTCCGTAGCCGGGTTTCCCCGCGGAGACAGGCTTTAGACCCCGGAACGTCCTCCAGCAGGAACTCTGTAAAAGGGCAAAAAGCACAACCTGAAAAATAAGTTCGAAACTTATCTTCAGGTTTAAAACTTACCGCTGGAGGAGCGACGTGGCTGCCAGCCGACGTAATGACGCGCATGCGGGCTGGCGGGATCTTCACGTAGTCACTCACGTGCCTCCGAAGTTAAAATTCAGTTTAGGTTCTTGTTTTGTTTTAATTATTGCCACGTGTCCCGTGGTACAGTGAACTGGCTTTATGTACTCGTGTTATGCAGTCGAAGAAAATACTGCACATGAATACAACAAAGCCGTCCCCCATGCGCAGGGTAAAAGCTATAACATTTAGTGCAAGAAAAATTCCAATAGTGTCCGATTAAATAAAGTTCAAATGTCTCCAATGAAGTGGATGGGAAACGACACTTTGATGTTAAATTACCTTTCAGCAGATAACCTCACTTTCGCCCGCGGTCGTGAGTTTCCCTGATAATTCCGAATACTTCCTAATATTCTCTCAGGCTATCGTGATAATCCTTCTTAGTTGAAAAACTCGGTTACGTTAATTTCCCGAGGCTTTCTTATTTCTGAAATGTGCCGTCCAATCGCACTGAGCTAACGCAGAGCTTGATGCCAAGTTAAACGATTTTTTTCTGCCTTCACGTAATCCATATGCCTCCATCCCATGTATATCCTTGTGCATTTACTTGTATCTGTTCCTACCATCACCCCGACCAATGCCTGCTGGACGCCCAGTGCAAACTTAACGTACCCCGCACGTCTCCTTTAAACGTTGCCGCTCTGACGTTATTGCTATGCCCTCTGGTCTTTGACATTTTCAACCATCAACAAAGGTTCTGACCATCTGTCCTATCTATGCCTCTCATAATTGAAAATACATCTATAACGTCTTGCCTCAACCTCACACGTTCGAGAGAAAACCATCCGAGTTTGTCAAGCATCTCCTTGTACCAATTACCCTTTGAACCAGTGTGAAGGAAGGAACTGCTGGTTTAAACCGAAGGATCAAAACACTGGTGTTCCAGCGTGTTGAGAGATGGTCAAAGAGCTTTGAAATTACCAACTATTCCTTATGCTCTATTTTAAAGTAATTAATGGGACAAGTAAAGTTTAAGGCGTGATTTCGGGTTAAGGCAGCTAACAGAGGTTTGTCGTTTGCTCGTAAAATCGTTTGATTGTTGGTTTATGATTTTTAATTCACAGGTAGATAAGATGGTTTAAAAGGCTTACGACATATTAGCCTTCATGAGTCAGAGTTTTACTTTAACTCCAGCTAGCTATATTTTACAAACACTTCCTAAATATATTTAATATAAATATAAATATAATAAATATAAATAGAGAAAACTGATTGGCTCTAGCCCAATTGGGAGGAGACTTTAGAGAGCTCGGAAATATGCTGAAAAGCATGACCTCCAGGGTTGTTATCTCCGGTTTGCTTCCAGTTCCTCGTGCTGGCGAGAGCAGGAACAGGAAGATACGGGACCTGAATGTGTGGCTGAGGAACCCACGCGGCAGGGATGAAGATTCTTAGATCACTGGGATCTGTTATGGAGTAAGAGGGGACAAAAGGGACGGATTGCATTTAACATGTGGGGGACCAGCATTCTGGCAGGCGGGCTTGCCACTGCTACACGGGTGGTTTTAAACTGAATAAGGGGGGTGGGGTGTCAAATGGGATAGTCGAGGATGGAGTTAAAGGGAAAGGGTTTCTTAAATATGTGAGCGGAGAGACAGAGGTGTGTAAAATGATGGTAGAAGCAATAGGTAGCAAGATGAAATGTAAAAGTGGCAGGCAGACAAATCCAGGGCAAAAATCAAAAAGGGCCACTTTTCAACATAATTGTATAAGGGGTAAGAGTGTTGTAAAAACAAGCCTGAAGGCGTTGTGTCTCAATGCAAGGAGCATTCATAATAAGGTGGATGAGTTGAATGTGCAGATAGCTATTAATTACTATGATATAGTTGGGATCACGGAGACATGGCTCCAGGGTGACCAAGGCTGGGAGCTGAACATCCAGGGATATTCAATATTCAGGAGGGATAGACACAAAGGAAAGGAGGTGGGGTAGCATTGCTGGTTATAGAGGATATTAACGTAATAGAAAGGGAGGACATTAGCTTGGAGGATGTGGAATCGATATGGGTAGAGCTGCGAAACACTAAAGGGCAGGAAACGCTAGTGGGAGTTGTGTACAGGCCACCTAACAGTAGTAGTGGAGTTGGGGCTGGCATCAAACAGGAAATTAGAAATGCTTGCAACAAAGGTAAAACAGTTATAATGGGTGACTTCAATCTACTTGGGTGAATCAAACTGGCAAGGGTGCTGAGGAAGATGATTTCTTGGAATGTATGCGGGATAGTTTTCTGAACCAACATGTCGAGGAAACAACGAGAGAGCAGGCTATTCTAGACTGGGTATTGAGTAATGAGGAAGGGTTAGTTAGCAGTCTTGTTGTGGGTGGCCCCTTGGGCAAGAGTGACCATAATATGGTTGAGTTCTTCATTAGGATGGAGAGTGACATTGTTAATTCAGAAACAATGGTCCTGAACTTAAAGAAAGGTAACTTTGACGGTATGAGACGTGAATTGGCCAAGATAGACTGGCAATTGATTCTTAAAGGGTTGACGGTGGATATTCAATGGAAGGCAATTAAAGACTGCATGGATGGAATACAACAATTTTCATCCCAGTTTGGCAAAAGAATAAATCAGGTAAGGTAGTGCATCCGTGGATAACAAGGGAAATCAGGGATAGTATCAAAACAAAAGGTGAAGCATACAAATTAGCCAGAAAAAGCAGCCTAACAGAGGACTGGGAGAAATTCACAGTCCAGCAGAGGAGAACAAAGGACAGGGGAAAATCGATTATGAAAGAAAACTGGCAGGGAATATAAAAACTGACTGCAAACGTTTTATAGGTATGTGAAGAGAAAAAGATTAGTTAAAACAAATGTAGGTCCCTTGCAGTCAGAAATAGGTGAATTGATCATGGGGAACAAATACATGGCAGACCAATGGAATAACTACTTTGGTTCTGTCTTCACTAAGGAAGACATAAATAATCTGCCGGAAATAGGAGGGGACCGGTGGTCAAATGAGATGGAGGAACTGAGTGAAATCCAGGTTAACCGGGAAGTGGTGTTAGGTAAATTGAATGGATTAAAGGCTGATAAATCCCCAGGGCCAGATAGGCTGCATCCCAGAGTACTTAAGGAAGTAGTCCCAGAAATAGTGAATGCATTAGTGATAATTGTTCAAAACTTTTTCGATTCTGGAGCAGTTCCTGAGAATTGGAGCGTAGCTAATGTAACCCCACTTTTTTTAAAAGGGAGGGAGAGAGAAAACGGGGAATTACAGACCAGTTAGTCTAACATCGGTAGTGGGGAAACTGCCAGAGTCAGTTATTAAAGATGGGATAGCAGCACATTTGGAAAGTGATGAAATCATTGGGCAAATTTAGCATGAATTTATGAAAGGTAAATCATGTCTGACGAATCTTATAAAACATTTCGAGGATGTAACTAGTAGAGTGGATAAGGGAGAACCAGTGGATGTGTTATGTCTGGACTTTCAGAAGGCTTTCGACAAGGTCTCACATAAGAGATGAGTATACAAACTTAAAGCACACGGTATTGGGGGGTCAGTATTGATGTGGATAGAGAACTGGCTGGCAGACAGGAAGCAAAGTGTAGGAGTAAACGGGTCCTTTTCACAATAATAATAATAATGGATGGGATTTATATAGCGCCTTTCTAATACTCAAGGCGCTTTACATTGCATTATTCATTCACTCCTCAGTCCCACTCGGTGGTGGTAAGCTCCTTCTGTAGCCACAGCTGACCTGGGGCAGACTGATGGAAGCGTGGCTGCCAATCTGCGCCTACGGCCCCTCCGACCACCACCAATCACACACACATTCACACACAGGCAAAGGTGGGTGAAGTGTCTTGCCCAAGGACACAACGACAGTATGCACTCCAAGCGGGATTCGAACCTGCTACCTTCCAGTTGCCAGCCGAACACTTAGCCCATTGTGCCATCTGTCGTCCCGATGGCAGGCAGTGACTAGTGGGGTACCGCAAGGCTCAGTGCTGGGACCCCAGCTATTTACAATATATATTAATGATTTGAACGAGGGAATTGAATGCACCATCTCCAAGTTTGTTGATGACACGAAGCTGGGGGGCCGTGTTAGCTGTGAGGAAGATGCTAGGAGGCTGCAAGGTGACTTGGATAGGCTGGGTGAGTGGGAAAATGCATGGCAGATGCAGTATAATGTGGATAAATGTGAGGTTATCCACTTTGGTGGCATAAACAGGAAAGTAGACTTTTATCTGAATGGTGGCCGATTAGGAAAGGTGTAGATGCAACGAGACCTGGGCATCATGGTACACCAGTCATTGAAAGTAGGCATGCAGGTGCTGCAGGCAGTGAAGAAAGCAAATGGTATGTTAGCATTCATAGCAAAATAATTTGAGTATAGGAACAGGGAGGTTCTACTGCAGTTGTACAGGGTATTGGTAAGACCACACGTGGAGTATTGCGTACAGTTTTGGTCTCCAAATCCGAGAAAATACATTCTTGCCATAGAGGGAGTACATGGAAGGTTCACCAGACTGATTCCTGGGATGTTAGGACTTTCATATGAAGAAAGACTGGATAGACTTGGCTTCTACTCACTAGAATTTAGAAGATTGAGAGGGGATCTTATAGAAACTTACAACATTCTTAAGGGGTTGGGCAGGCAAGATGCATGAAGATTGTTCCCGATGTTGGGGAAGACCAGAACAAGGGGTCACAGTTTAAGGTTGAGGAGGAAATCATTTATGACCGAGATGAGAAAAATATTTTTCACACAGAGGAATCTCTGGTATCCTCTGCCACAGAAGGTAGTTGAGGCCAGTTCGTAGGTTATATTTAAGAGGGAGTTAGATATGGCCCTTGTGGCTAAAGGGATCAGGGGGTATGGAGAGAAGGAAGGTACAGGATACGGATACGGAGTTGGATGATCAGTCATGATCATATTGAATGGCGGTGCAGTCTCGAAGGGCCGAATAGCCTAGTCCTGCACCTATTTTCTATGTTTCTAACCCAATCATACCCGAGATAATTCCTGTAAAACTGCTCTCGACCCTCTCCAATGCCAACGCATCCTACCTCCGATATGGGTACCATAACTAATCACAATACTCCAAATACGGTCTAACCAGTGGCTCATAAATTCTCGGAATTAAATCCCTGTTTTTATCCAAAGATGGGTCTCGACATGAAACGTTGCCTATTTCCTTCGCTCCATAGATGCTGCCTCACCCGCTGAGTTTCTCCAACATTTGTGTCTACCTCCCTAGATCTCTCTAAGTAAATGCTAACATTGCATTAAGACACAAATGCTGGAGTAACTCAGCGGTATAGACAGCATCTCTGTAGTGATTGAATGGGTGACGTTTCTGGTCGAGACCCTTCTTCAGTCCTAACATTGCACTTGCCTTCTTTACAACTGATTCAATTTGAAAATTAATCTTTTGGGAATCCTGCACCAGCACTCCCAAGTCCCTTTGCACCTCCGATTTCTCAATCCTCTCCCCATTTAGAAAATAGTCTACACCTTTACTCTGACTATCAACATGGATGATTGCACACGTTGCTATGCTGTATTCCATCTGCCACTCCTCAGCCCACTCTCCCAATCTGCTCAAGTCCTTCTGCAAAGAACCAGCTTTCTCCACATTACCTGCCCTCCACGTATCTACATATGATCTGCAAACATGGTCACTAAACCGTCATTCTCTCATCCAAATCATTGATATGCATCGTGAAGATCAACAATCCCACAGCATCGAACACCGCGTCCCTGGAAGTCAACCAGAAAAGTCTCCCTTTAGTCCCACTTGTTGCCTTCTGTCATTTCGCCTGCATTCTATCCATGCTAGTATCTTCCTTCCAATACCATTGGCTCTCATCTTCTTTAGCAGCCTCACATCCGGCATATAATCAGAGGTCTTCTGATAAATTAAGGTAAACAACATGGAGTGACTTTCCTTTGTCTATCCTCAAAAAATTCAAAAGGTTTGTCAGGCAAGGTATCCCCTTCACAAAACCATGCTGACTTCAGCCCAATTTATATGTGCTGGTACTCAGAAACGTAATTATTTGTAATGGACTTTAAAATCTCACCAACGACTGAAGCCAGTCTAACCCGCCTGGGGATTTCACCTTTTCTGCTTTGCTCTCTTCTTGAACAGCGGAGTAGCATTTGCAATTTTACAGTCAACTGTTACCACTCCTGACTCTAGTGATTCTTGAAAGATCAGAACTAATGCCTTCACAATCTCTAAAATTACCTCTTTCAGAACTTATTAATGACGAGCCATATTGAATTTGGATAATCAAATAATGATTTGGATAAACTCCCACCTTTTTCGTTTTTTTCCAGATTAGGGATTGTGTGAAGAAGACATTCCCTCATTTCCCAAATCGCCGCCCTGAAACCCTGACCGATACCATCTTAGCTCTAGATCCCAACCGGAAGAAATGCATCTCTGTTTTGTATAACTTGTTAAGGTCGGTTATATTGAAACCTCATACCTCATTAAAAGCTGCGTGGGAGGGTGAGCTGAATACGAAACTAACAGACCAGCAACGGGACTCTGCCTTGGATTTGATCCATTCTTCCTCCATATGTGCCCGTCATGGCCTAATCCAATGTAAAGTCCTTCACAAAGTCCACTACACAAATGCAAGATTATCTAGAATTTACCCCGCTGTTAGGGACACCTGCAACAGATGTAATCAATCCCCTGCCAACCATAGCCATATGTTTTGGTCTTGCCCTAAGCTAGCAGCCTTTTGGAGGAGTGCTTTCGACTTGATAAGCAGAGCCTACGGCCAGACTATTCCTCCAAACCCACTGTCAGCCATTTTCGGTACCCCTCCCAACACCAACCTCTCTGTTGCGGTGAAACGGGTCCTAGCTTTTACAACCTTGTTAGCCGGGAGACTGATCTTGCTTAACTGGAGGCTCACCTGTCCCCCGACACACGCCCGCTGGATCAAGGAGGTGCTTTACAATTTAAAGCTTGAAAAACTTAGGTTCTCTCCCAAATGCTCTACCAAGACATTCCTAGATACATGGAACCCTTTCTTGGAACTTGTTAACTCTCTCAACTTGACCCCGGACTCGGAAGAGGACTGAGTGCTCTCCACCATTGTTCTGCTCTACTGCAGCTGCTTTCCCCTTAACCACCCCCCCCCCCCCCCCCCTCCCCACACTTATTTATTTAATCACTTACTTATTTACTGTTATTAGTGACCCCCTTTGTTTTTTCTTTAGTACTTTTTTTTCGTTTATCTTACCATATTTGTGTGGATGTGTACGTAAGTGAGTGTTGTTTGTCCCCGTTTGGTTCCGACCTGATTCGGGTGGGTTGAAGGTGGGTTTAAGGGTAAGGGCTTTGAGGGTCGCTTACATACTGTTGCACAATTATGCCTTGACTGTCACTGTCTGTTATCATTGTATGTATGCAAATTGCTGTGAAATTCAAATAAAAAGATTTAAATAATAAAAAATAAAAAAATAAATTAGAAACAAACACATGGCCATGCGATTTGTTTCGTTAGATCACTATTTGTGAAGCTGCTCTAGAGACGTCATCGTGATATGAAAGTGGTATCGTCTTGGGGAAGATGATTTAGATGATCAATGGCGATCCACGGTCATTACCGTTACAAAACCAACGTGATTGAAGGCATGCCTTTCCTCCAGGGATACGGGGCACGGAAGCATAGCATCTGTCCTATCTGTTCATCAATTTGTTATTAACACTGAGTATTGCGTAAGGTGTACATTAATATTGTTATTCTATAAATGAGAGACACCTCGACGTTATAACCATACTTCAGACTGAACTATTCAGAGGCACAGAACTACAAACAACGTGCGAATCAAGGAAACGACAGACCCGCATAACGTGTGCGGGAGTCACATGTTAGACGAAGGTGACTTTTGCCAAGTGAACTTTGGACCATTTGCCTGCATGTAATCTCTCACACAGTCGACCTGTTATAAACTGGCAACATTTGGAAATCTGCGATCAGAGTTTGAAAGTCTGACAGTCGGAGACCAGAGAAACGCTTGCAATATCAATCTGCAATGGTAAATTACAGGAATGTTTGTTACCTGTTTATCACAATCATCGGCATCCCGGGTAAGTGCCTTTTCATGATTTTGTTTGAAAGAAACGGCATCTGATCTTACACATCACCGCATCCGATGCTATGTTCATCCGCGGTCTTGCCTCAACCTCCCACGTTCGAGAGAAAACCATCCAAGTTTGTCCAACTTGTACCAATTATCCTCTGAACCTGTGTGTAGGAAGGAACTGTTGGTTTAAACCGAATGATCAATGCGCTGGTGTTCCAGCGTGTTGAGAGATGGTCAAAGTGCTTTGAAATTACCAAATATTCCTTATTTTCTATTTTAAAGTAATTAGTGGGACAAGTAACGTTTAAGGCATGATTTCGGGTTAAGGCAGCTAACAGAGGTTTGTCGTTTGCTCGTAAAATCGTTTGATTGTTGGTTTACGATTTTTAATTTTACTTTCTTTTCCCGCAGTTAACCTGCTAGCAATCGTCATTCTCTGCCGAGGAAAGTGCGGTCTCTCAAAATGTATTACCCGCTATCTGGTGGCGATGGCGGGAGCGGATTTAATGGTAGTGATTATCGAAGTCCTGTTGTACCAGATTATTGAATCATACGGAAAGATCACTGTCCTGGGAGACGCTCCCTTCTGCCTTGTCCACTATTCGTTGTGTCACGTTGCTTCAGATTATTCCGTGTGGTTTACCGTCGCTTTTACTTTCGATCGTTTTGTGACCATTTGCTGGTCTGCGATGAAGCTAAAATACTGCACACCCAAAATTGCAAGTTTGGTTATTGGTACCATAGGTATCGGGTTCTGTTTAAAGAACATCCCTTTTTATTTTCTGTATATGGAAACAACATCTTATCGAGTGCGCGATAAATGGGTTTGTTTTGGTAAACCCGCACTTCCCATGACGGATACATTTGAGTGGTTTTACTGGGTGGATCGTGTTTTTAACCCGCTACTTCCTTTCTTCCTCATTATGTTCCTCAATACTCTGACCGTGAGGACGATCCTGGCAGCGAGCAAAGTTCGCAGGACACTCAAAGGGCAGGGAAATCGCGAGAAACAGCGGGATCCGGAATTGAAGAGCCGACGACAATCCATGGTTCTACTCTTCACCCTGTCGGCGAGTTTCCTCGTCTGCTGGGCGACAACCACTCTGGTCTTCATTCTCACCCGCTGTCTCTACACCGACCTCGAAACGTCCATCCGCCTTTTTCAGGCACAGGATGCCGGGACTGTGATGCAGCTTTTTAGTTGCTGCACAAACACTTTTATTTATGGGATAACTCAGACCAAATTCAGGGAACAGGTCAGGATCGCGATGCTTTACCCCGTCAATCTGCTTTTTAGTTTTTTGAAGTAATTTCCTAATTTCTTGAGAAATTAGAAATGCTCCACACTTCCCCTCATAAGAAAACTAGGACATGTTGTGGAACACAAGTACATAGTTCGTTGAAAGTGGCATCACAGATAGACATGATGGTCAAAAGGCTTTTGGCACATTGGCTTTCACCAGTCAGAACGTTGAGAATAGAAGTTGGGAAGACACGTTGCAGGTGTATAAGACGTCGATGAGGCCACATTTAGAATATTGTGTTCAGTTCTGGGCATCATGTTATAGGAAAGATGTTGTCAAGCTGGAAAGGGTACAGAGAGGAATTACGAGGATGTTGCTTGGACTCGAGAGCCTGAGTTGAGCAGGATAGGACTTTATTCTTTGGAGCGCAGGAGGATGAGGGGGTGATCTTACAGCGGTGCACAAAATATGAAAGGAATAGATCGGGGAGATGCAGAGTCTCTTGCACAGAGTCGGCGAATAGAACACCAGATATGTTAACATGACGGGGAAAGGGATTAATAGGAACCTGAGGGGTAACTTTTTCACTCGAAAGGTGGTAGGTGTATGGAACGTGGTAGTTGAGGCATGGACTATCGCAACGTTGAAGAAACATTTAGGCTGGTACTTGTATGGGACCGGTTTAGAGGGTTGCACTGGGTCTGGTATAGGACAGGTTTAGAGGGTTATGGGCCAGACGCAGGCTGATGGGATCAGTGCAGACGGGGCATGTCAACCGGTATGGGGAAGTTGGTCAGAAGGGCCTGTTTCCACGATGACAGACGTGTGACTCTAACATGATCCATCTACCTTAAAGGGTTTTACCTTGAGTCTGTACATCGAAAGTAAATATACCAAACCAAGCAATTAGTCAAGCCGTCGGGACACTCAATTGATAGTCTGCTTTATTTTAACAATTTAATCACCATCAATTAAATATCTCCTTCTCGTGATTCCATGGAAGTTCTGCTGGCACAGATATCTTAGCTACAAACATGAAAGTGTTTGTGCCATTTGGATCGTTGAAGATTGTGTTACTAAGGAGCAAATGCATTTGATGAGGGCTTCTCTAACTCCGGTCTGTGCTCTCTCTCAATCTTCCACTCTCTTGTCTTTCTCTCTTTCCTCTTCTGTAATTCCGCTCTCCATGAATCATTCCCTCTCTCTAGCATGCACTCCCGCCCCTTTCCCCTCTCAGTTTGAAGAAATGTCTCGACACGAAATGTTACCTATTCCTTTTCCACAAAGATGCTGTCTGGCCCACTGAGTTACTCCAGCTTTGTGTCTATCCTCGTTCCAGAAACACGCGTTACAGTATTTCAGATCTCCGTTCTTACATGTTTGAGGTTTTAGCTTAGCCCTCTGATTGGAAATTAATGCTGTACTTTTTGGAAGTTACTGTCCCCTGTTTTTGTTTCCCGTTCCTTCTCTATCTCTCTTCTCCCCTTTCCCACAAGCTTCCAATTCTCACGTCACAAACAAGGGCCGTTCATAAAATGAGTAAATCGGCACTTTGACAATGTTACCCATCTTCTCTGTTCCTGCTTGCCGTTTTTGAAATACCACACAGCCATAGATTGTTCCTATGGGAACTAATGCACTAGGTTTGTCTCTATCTGCTTCCTGCAAACCACTGCTAAGTGAAATAGTTCATTGAGAACATTGAGAGTAGGGAAGATTCAAACAAGTGGACATGACTTCAGAATTAAGGGACAGAAGTTTAGGGGTAACATGAGGGGGAACTTCTTTACTCAGAGAGTGGTATCTGTGTGGAATGAGCTTCCAGTGGAAGTGGTGGAGGCAGGTTCGATTTTATCAATTAAAAATAAATTGGATAGGTATATGGATGGGAAAGGAATGGAGGGTTATGATCTGAGTGCAGGTAGATGGGACTAGGGGGAAATAAGTGTTCGGCACGGACTTGTAGGGCCGAGATGGCCTGTTTCCGTGCTGTAATTGTTGTATGTTTAGTTGTATCTAATTATGTTTATCTGCGTTGTTTGCATTGAACTTATCTTTATTGAGGATATGCCAACAATAGCACAAAGTGCTGGAGTAACTCAGGGGGTCAGGCGGCATATCTGGAGAACAAGCCAGTTGAAGTTTCGAGACCATTCTTCAGACTTGATTGGACCGTATTAACATAGAAACATAGAAATTAGGTGCAGGAGTAGGCCATTCGGCCCTTCGAGCCTGCACCGCCATTCAATATGATCATGGTATTAATACAGAGTTCTTTAAAAGTATGTGTTGGAAAGAACAGCAGATGCTGATTTAAATCGAAGGTAAACACACAATGCTGGAGTAACTCAGCCGGACAGGCAGCATCACTGGAGAGAAGGAATGCGGTGATGCTGCCTGTCCCGTTGAGTTACTCCAGCATTTTATGTCTACCTTCATTATGCATGTTCGCTGAGCGACGCTGTTCCTTTGCATCAACTTTCAAAAATGCAGTTTTTATGGCGCAACCGAATTGGTTTTCTATGGGATATGTGTCGATGCCTTGTTGCTTCAATGTCAACTCTCTCCTGAGTCACAACAACGCTTTGTTTTGTCATCATTGTGCCTGTCGAAACTAACGCTCGTCGTGCATTTTCACAACCGACCCATCGCTCTCAGCCAAACACATTTGCACATCCACTGCCATGTTCCCTGGTTCTGCTCCATGCATCACCCCAATGCAAGTGGAACTTTGTCCATCTAGTTCTGTACAGTAATCTATCACGAGGATTCGAAAGATACAGGGATTTTGTATGTTTTTGTGCCCGTGATTAATATTGTGGTTTCAAGTTTCTGTTAAACAAAATGTCTCCAGATAAAGATTAAATAATCAGAAACACATCTTCTGAATCGTCCCGAGGTTTTATGGCGAGTAATAAATACACAGCTAATCATTTAATTATTTTCAGCTAAAACACGTTTTTGAAAAAAAATAAGTTCATTTTGGTGAAGAAAGATCCCGTTTGTAGCCGGACGCTTGGAATTACCACTTGTTGAGAAGATCTGGGACACACTTTAGTACACAATATGATAGTCCAGTAACATAAATACCACGAAAGTAATATGGTTACCTTTCATTATAATGCTCGTATATAGCCCAACATGTTACACCATTTCCTTCACCTCACTAATGGCAGCAACGCATCTGGAGGAGGTGAGAGCTTTGACAGTGTTGTTTTATTTCTTAATATTCCTTGCTTGATATGTAGCTCTTCCCTTTTCCACCACAATCACAGATTAGTTGCTGCATTCGACTATCCCTTCATATACTCTCATAGAACGACACAGTAAGGAATGTGGCCCATTGTCCATGCAATGCTAAAAGGAAACATTTTCTTGTCACATGTAACGATAAACAGTGAAATTATTTTTTTGCATATGGTTCAATAAAAGTATTATTGTATATATGGTTATAGACGTGATCATATAACCATATAACTATTTTATGGTTATATGATCACGTTTTAGACTAAATATAAGTGTATATGAATAGTACGCTGAAAGAACGTGAGAGTCGCCACGTTTTGGCTCCATTTCCCATTTCAAGTTATTAAGTTTGAAGAAAGACTGGATAGACTTGATTTATACTCTCTAGAATTTAGGAAATTGAGAGGGGATCTTATAGAAACTTATAAAATGCTTAAGGGGTTGGACAGGCTAGATGCAGGAAGATTGCTCCCAATGTTGGGGAAGTCCAGGACAAGGGGTCACAGCTTACGGATAAGGGGGAAATCCTTTAAAACCGAGATGAGAATAACTTTTTTCACACAGAGAGTGGTGAATCTCTGGAACTCTCTGCCACAGAGGGTAGTCGAGGCCAGTTCATTGGCTATATTTAAGAGGGAGTTAGATGTGGCCCTTGTGGCTAAGGGGATCAGAGGGTATGGAGAGAAGGCAGGTACGGGATACTGAGTTGGATGATCAGCCATGATCATATTGAATGGCGGTGCAGGCTCGAAGGGCCGAATGGCCTACTCCTGTACCTAATTTCTATGTTTCTATGTTCTAAACGTGCAGTTCTTAACGTGGCCATGAAGGCCGTAATCCTGGTGTCATCGCTGGGTCAGCCTGGCTCATTAGTGCCCTCAATGCTGCTCCACCACGCCATGCAGTGACAGGTGATGTCCAATCCGCATGCTCAGCCTCTCTGGAGCGGTGGCCGATCCAGGCCAGCCCCAGGTTGCTGCTTGGTCTAGGGAGGAGCAGTAAGGGGCTCTGGTTGGCTTGCCTCTTGTGGACGACAGGCAAGCCAGGACAACTGCCAAAGGATTTGTGTAGCACTACGCTGCCGACCTAATTGCCGCATCAATACTAGTCCCACCCGCCCACGTTGGCCTCATATCTCTCTAAACCATTACTATCCAGGTACCTATCCAAATGTATTTTAAACATTGTTATATACCTGCCTCAACTTACACCTCATTATATCACCCTCTGTGTGAACAAGTTGCCCCTCGGGTTATTATTGAATCTTTCCCTCTCACCTTGAACCTCTTTCCCTTGGTTCATGGTTCCATTCTCTGGATAAATGCCTCTGTGCATTTACTCTCTTTGCTCACCTCATTATCTTATACACCTCTATAACATCACCCCTCATCCCCCTGTGCTCCAAGAAATAAAGTATTAATCTGTCCAACCTCACCCTAGAGTTTAGGACCCTAAGTTCTGAAAAATCTTCTCTACACTCTTCCCAACTGAACAACATCCTTCTGATAGCATGGTGACAAAAATTTAAAATAATATTCCAAATGCAGCCTCACCAACATCTTGTGCAACTGCCGCATATCATCCCAATTGTTATGCTCAGTACCCACGCTGATGAGGGTCAATATGCTGAAAGCCTTGTGACCAACATATCTACCTGTGACACCACTTTCATAGAAACATAACAAATAGGTGCAGGAGTAGGCCATTCGACCCTTCGAGACTGCACCGCCATTCAACATGATCATGGCTGATCATCCAACTCAGTAATGTGCGCCTGCCTTCTCTCCATACCCCCTGATAACTTTAGCACAAGGTCCAAATCTAACTCCATCTTAAATATAGCCAATGAACTGGCCTCAACTACCTTCTGTGGCAGCGAATTCCAGAGATTCACCACACTCTGTGTGAAAAAATGTTTTTCTCATCTCGGTCCTAGAATATTTCCCCCTTATCCTTAAACCGTGACCCCTTGTTCTGGACTTCCACAACATCGGGAACAATCTTCCTGCATCTAGCCTGTCCAACACCTTAAAAAGTTTCTATAAGATCCTCCCTCAATCTTCTAAATTCTAGCGTGTACAAGCCGAGCCTATCCAGTCTTTCTTCATATGAATGTCCTGACATCCCAAGAATCAGTCTGGCGAACCTTCTCTGTACTCCCTCTATGGCAAGAATGTCTTTCCATGGATTAGGAGACTAAAATTGTGCGCAATACTCCAGGTGTGGTCTCACCAAGACCCTGTGCAACTGCAGTAGAACCTCCCTGCTCCTATTCTTAAATCCTTTTGCTATGAATGCTAACATGCTTTCTTCACTGCCTGCTGCGCCTGCATGCCTACTTTCAATGACTGGTGTACCATGACACCTAAGTCTCGGAAAGCGGTGTTAGGTAAATTGAATGGATTAAAGGCCGATAAATCCCCAGGGCTAGATAGGTTGCATCCCAGAGTGCTTAAGGACGTAGCACCATAAATAATGGATGGATTAGTGATAATTTTTCAAAACTCTTTAGATTCCTGAGGATTGGAGGGTAGCTAATGTAATCCCACTTTTTAAAAAGGAATGGAGAGAGAAAACGGGGAAATACAGACCAGTTAGTCTAACAACGGTAGTGGGGCAAATGCGAGAGTCAGTTATTAAAGATGGGATAGCAGCACATTTGGAAAGTGGTGAAATCATTGGACAAAGTCAGCATGGATTTATGAAAGGTAAACCATGTCTGACGAATCTTATAGAATTTTTCGAGGATGTAACTAGTAGAGTGGATAAGGGAGAACTAGTGGATGTGTTATACCTGGACTTTCTGAAAGCTTTCGACAAGGTCCCACATAAGAGATTAGTATACAAACTTAAAAGACACGGTATTGGAGGTTCAGTATTGATGTGGATTGAGAACTGGCTGGCAGACAGGAAGCAAAGGGTAGGAGTAAATGGGTCCCTTTCAGAATGGCAGGCAGTGACTAGTGGGGCACCGCAAGGCTCAGTGCTGGGACCACAGGTACTTACCATATTTATTAATGATTTGGACGAGGGAATTGAATGCAACATCTCCAAGTTTGCGGATGACACGAAGCTGGGGGGCAGTGTTAGCTGTGAGGAGGATGCTAGGAGGTTGCAAGGTGAGTTGGAAAGGTTGGATGAGTGTGCAACTGCGTGTCAGATGCAGTATAATGTGGATAGATGTGAGGTTATCCACTTTGGTGGCAATTTGGTGGCAATATGTGAGGTTATCCACTTTGGTGGCGAGAGGAGGACTTACCTGCAGCTGTAAGTATAAATACAGCGCGGGGTTTGCTTCTACAGAGGCCAGGGGAGCCGTTGGCGAGAGGAGGACTTACCTGCAGCTGTAAGTGTACCCAAATCTGTAACGTTCCATCTCACTTCCAGAGAAGGATTCTGGTGGAAGCCTCTGATTGGTGGAAGCCTCTGATTGGTGGACGAGGATCAGAGGAAGCAGCTGATTGGCTTGTATTTGTATTGTAATTGTAAGGCTTTATTGTATTTGGATAAGGGGGAGAAATGAGGGCCAGGGCAGTTTACTGTTCTGGATGTCAGATGTGGGAGGTCATGGAGTCTGAGTGCTCTCCAGACGTCCACATCTGCGCCAGGTGCGTCGAGATGGGGCTTCTAAGGGACCGCGTTAGGAACCTGGAGCAGCAACTCGATGACCTCTGTCTGCTCAGGGAGAGCGAGGAGGTCATAGAAAGGAGTTACAGGGAGGTGGTCACTCCAAGACCACGGGAGACAGAAAACTGGGTCACAGTTAGGAAGGGCAATGGGCAGAGGCAGGGACTGGTGAGTACCCCGGTGGCTGTACACCTTGAAAATAGGTACTCATGTTTGAGTAAGGGTGGGGGAGACAGCCTACCTGGGGGTAGCGACAGCGGCTGGGCCTCTGGCACAAAGACCGGTCCGGTTGCTCAGAAGGGTAAGGAAAAGAAGGGGAGGGCAATTGTAATAGGGGACTCTATAGTCAGGGGGTCGGATAGGCGATTCTGTGGACGCAGACAGGAGTCCCGGATGGTAGTTTGCCTCCCTGGTGCCAGGGTCAGGGATGTGTCTGACCGTGTCCAAGAAATCCTGAAATGGGAGGGAGAGGAGCCTGAGGTTGTGGTGCATATAGGTACCAACGACATAGGTAAAAAAAGAGAAGAGGTCCTGAAAGAAGAATTTAGGGAGTTAGGTAGAGAGTTAAGGAGAAGGACTGGAAAGGTAACAATCTCAGGATTACTGCCTGTGCCACGCGACAGTGAGAGTAGGAATGGAGCGAGGTGGAGGATAAATGCGTGGATGAGGGACTGGTGCAGTGGGTATGGATTCAAGTTTCTGGATCATTGGGACCTCTTTTGGGGAAGGTGCGACCTGTACAGAAAGGACGGGTTGCACTTGAACTCAAGGGGGACCAATATCCTGGCGGGGAGATTTGCAAAGGCTACTGGGGAGACTTTAAACTAGTATGGTTGGGGGGAGGGACTCAAATTGGGAAAGCTAGCAGTCAGTGTGTGAAGCAGGGGGCAGAGAATGGTAGCACTCTGACCCAAAATGTAGGGGAGAGAGAAGAAAAAGAAAAAAATCAGAGAATAAGAGAGGGTGGGTTTCTTAAATGTGTATATTTTAATGCTAGGAGCATTGTAAGAAAAGTGGATGAACTTAGAGCCTGGATTGACACCTGGAAGTATGATGTTGTGGCGATCAGTGAAACATGGTTGCAGGAGGGCTGTGATTGGAAACTAAATATTCCAGGATTTCGTTGCTTCAGGTGTGATAGAATTGGAGGGGCAAGAGGTGGAGGTGTTGCATTGCTTATCAGGGAAGATATTACAGCAGTGCTTTGGCAGGATAGATTAGAGGGCTCGTCTAGGGAGGCTATTTGGGTGGAACTGAGAAATGGGAAAGGGGTAGCAACACTTATAGGGGTGTATTATAGACCGCCAAATGGGGAGCGAGAATTGGAAGAGCAAATATGTAAGGAGATTGCAGATATTAGTAGTAAGCACAAGGTAGTGATTGTGGGAGATTTCAATTTTCCACACATAGACTGGGAAACACATTCTGTAAATGGGCTGGATGGGTTGGAGTTTGTAAAATGTGTGCAGGATAGTTTTTTGCAACAATACATAGAAGTGCCTACTAGAGAAGGGGCGGTACTGGACCTCCTGTTAGGAAATGAGATGGGTCAGGTGGCAGAGGTATGCGTTGGGGAACAGTTCGGGTCCAGTGATCACAATACCATTAGTTTCAATATAATTATGGAGAGGGACAAAACTGGACCTAGGGTTGAGATTTTTGATTGGAGAAAGGCTAACTTTGAGGAGATGCGAAAGGATTTAAAAGGAGTAAATTGGGACAGTTTGTTTTATGGGAAAGATGTGGAAGAGAAATGGAGTACATTTAAAGGTGAAATTTTAAGAGTACAGAATCTTTATGTCCCTGTTCGGTTGAAAGGAAATCGTAAAAATTGTAAAGAGCCATGGTTTTCAAGGGAAATTGGACACTTGGTTCGGAAAAAGAGGGATATCTACAATAGTTATAGGCAGCATGGAGTAAATGAGGTGCTTGAGGAGTATAAAGAATGTAAAAAGAATCTTAAGAAATAAATTAGAAAAGCTAAAAGAAGATATGAGGTTGCTTTGGCAAGTAAGGTAAAAGTAAATCCGAAGGGTTTCTACCGCTATATTAATAGCAAAAGGATAACGAGGGATAAAATTGGTCCATTAGAGAGTCAGAGTGGCCAACTATCTGCAGAGCCAAAAGAGATGGGGGAGATATTGAACAGTTTCTTTTCTTCGGTATTCACCAAGGAGAAGGATATTGAATTATGTGAGGTAAGGGAAACAAGTAGAGTAGCTATGGAAACTATGAGGATCAAAGAAGAGGAAGTACTGACACTTTTGAGAAATATAAAAGTGGATAAGTCTCCAGGTCCGGACAGGATATTCCCTAGGACATTGAGGGAAGTTAGTGTAGAAATAGCAGGGGCTATGGCAGAAATATTTCAAATGTCATTAGAAACGGGAATAGTGCCGGAGGATTGGCGTACTGCGCATGTTGTTCCATTGTTTAAAAAGGGGTCTAAGAGTAAACCTAGCAATTATAGACCTATTAGTTTGACGTCAGTGGTGGGCAAATTAATGGAAAGAATACTTAGAGATAATATATATAAGCATCTGGATAAACAGGGTCTGATTAGGAACAGTCAACATGGATTTGTGCCTGGAAGGTCATGTTTAACTAATCTTCTTGAATTTTTTGAAGATGTTACTCGGGAAATTGATGAGGGTAAAGCAGTGGATGTTGTGTATATGGACTTCAGTAAGGCCTTTGACAAGGTTCCTCATGGAAGGTTGGTTAAGAAGGTTCAATGGTTGGGTATTAATGGTGGAGTAGCAAGATGGATTCAACAGTGGCTGAATGGGAGATGCCTGAGAGTAATGGTGGATGGTTGTTTGTCAGGTTGGAGGCCAGTGACGAGTGGGGTGCCACAGGGATCTGTGTTGGGTCCACTGTTGTTTGTCATGTACATCAATGATCTGGACGATGGTGTGGTAAATTGGATTAGTAAGTATGCAGATGATACTAAGATAGGTGAGGTTGCGGGTAATGAAGAAGAGTTTCAAAGTCTACAGAGAGATTTATGCCAGTTGGAAGAGTGGGCTGAAAGATGGCAGATGGAGTTTAATGCTGATAAGTGTGAGGTGCTACATCTTGGCAGGACAAATCAAAATAGGACGTACATGGTAAATGGTAGGGAATTGAAGAATGTAGGTGAACAGAGGGATCTGGGAATAACTGTGCACAGTTCCATGAAAGTGGAATCTCATGTAGATAGGGTGGTAAAGAAAGCTTTTGGTGTGCTGGCCTTTATAAATCAGAGCATTGAGTATAGAAGTTGGGATGTAATGTTAAAATTGTACAAGGCATTGGTGAGGCCAATTCTGGAGTATGGTGTACAATTTTGGTCGCCTAATTATAGGAAGGATGTCAACAAAATAGAGAGAGTACAGAGGAGATTTACTAGAATGTTGCCTGGGTTTCAGCAACTAAGTTACAGAGAAAGGTTGAACAAGTTAGGGCTTTATTCTTTGGAGCGCAGAAGGTTAAGGGGGGACTTGATAGAGGTTTTTAAAATGATGAGAGGGATAGACAGAGTTGACGTGGAAAAGCTTTTCCCACTGAGAGTAGGGAAGATTCAAACAAGGGGACATGACTTGAGAATTAAGGGACTGAAGTTTAGGGGTAACATGAGGGGGAACTTCTTTACTCAGAGAGTGGTAGCTGTGTGGAATGAGCTTCCAGTGAAGGTGGTGGAGGCAGGTTCGTTTTTATCATTTAAAAATAAATTGGATAGTTATATGGATGGGAAAGGAATGGAGGGTTATGGTCTGAGCGCAGGTATATGGGACTAGGGGAGATTATGTGTTCGGCACGGACTAGAGGGGTCGAGATGGCCTGTTTCCGTGCTGTAATTGTTATATGGTTATATGGTTAATAACAGGAAAGTAGACTATTATCTGAATGGTGGCCGATTAGGAAAAGGGGAGATGCAACGAGGCCTGGGTGTCATGGTACACCAGTCATTGAAAGTAGGCATGCAGGTGCAGCAGGCTGTGAAGTAAGCGAATGGTATGTTAGCATTCATAGCAAAAGGATTTGAGTATCGGAGCAGGGAGGTTCTACTGCAGTTGTACAGGGCCTTGGTGAGACCACTGCGGAGTATTGCGTACAGTTTTGGTTTCCTAATCTGAGGAAAGACATTCTTGCCATAGAGGGAGTGCAGAGAAGGTTGACCAGACTGTTTCCTGGGATGGCGGGACTTTCATATGAAATAAGATTGGATAGATTCGGCTTTTACTCGCTTGAATTTAGAAGATTGGGGGGGGGGGGGGGTCTTATAGAAACTTACAAAATTCTTAGGGGAATGGACAGGCTAGATGCAGGAAGATTGTTCCAGATGTTGGGGAAGTCCAGAACAAGAGGTCACAGTTTAAGGATAAGGGGGAAGTCTTTTAGGACCGAGATGAGAAAATGAATTCACACAGAGAGTGATGAATCTGTGGAATTTTCTGCCACAGAAAGTAGTTGAGGCAAGTTCATTGGCTATATTTAAGAGGGAGTTAGATGTGGCCCTTGTGGCTAAAGGGATCAGGGTGTATGGAGAGAAGGTGGGTACATGATACTGAGTTGGATGATCAGCCATGGTCATATTGAATGGCGGTGGAGCTCGAAGGACCGAATGGTCAATGCGTGCACATATTTTCTATGTTTAATCAAGCCAAAGCAGCCATTAGAAATGAGGCAGGCCTCTCTTCTGATATTCCACAGTCAATATGAAAGCTATGCAGTTTCCAAAGAGGCCATCTGGTCCAGTGACGGTCTTGACGAATATTTTTCTTTTAAAATCTCAATACTCTTGCTTGCAATTCCGGTCTATCAGGTGGCTGCTGATTCGGAAAGAGGCACTGTCGAATCTCGCTCCAATTTTGATTGCAAGTCATCGTAATGAAGAATGCAGCATTGCTATAATTCCAAACGTACATCATAGCGTTCTGGCATCGTTCCATCATGTATCTTGGTCCACCGTCAAATGTTTAAGAGAGGATGATGCGTCTTCCGATGTTTTCCAAGTCATCATTATCATGTAATGCATCCGGCGGGCCTTGGTAAGTTGTTGACCTCAATGATACCTGATTCATGCGAATATAATTGAGCCAATCACTTTCAATTTTAGCGGCCATATCAAAAGATATTGATGACTGCATAAGTTTTTTATAGATATGTGTAGAGAAAAAGATTAGTTAAAGCTATGATATGTGATTGGAAACTAAATATTCCAGGATTTCGTTGCTTCAGATGTGATAGAATTGGAGGGGCAAGAGGTGGAGGTGTTGCATTGCTTGTCAGGGACGATATTACAGCAGTGCTTTGGCAGGATATATTAGAGGGCTTGTCTAGGGAGGCTATTTGGGTGGAACTGAGAAGTGGGAAAGATGTAGCAACACTTATAGGGGTGTATTATAGACCGCCAAATGGGGAACGAGAATTGGAAGAGCAAATATGTAAGGAGATAGCAGATATTAGTAGTAAGCACAAGGTAGTGATTGTGGGAGATTTCAATTTTCCACACATAGGCTGCAAACACATTCTGTAAATGGGCTAGATGGTTTGGAGTTTGTAAAATGTGTGCAAGATAGTTTTTTGCAGCAATACATAGAGGTACCAACTAGAGAAGGGGCAGTGCTGGACCTCCTGTTAGGAAATGAGATAGGTCAGGTGGCGGAGGTATGCGTTGGGGAGCATTTCGGGTCCAATTATCACAATACCATGAGTTTCAATATAATTATGGAGAGGGTCAGAACTGGACCTAGGGTTGAGATTTTTGATTGGAGAAAGGCTAACTTTGATGAGATGCGTAAGGATATTAAAGGAGTTAATTGGGACATTTTGCTTTATGGGAAGGATGTAGAAGAGAAATGGAGGACATTTAAAGGGGAAATTTTAAGAGTACAACATTTTTTTGTTCCTGTTCGGTTGAAAGGAAATAGTAAAAATTGGAAAGAGCCATGATTTTCATGGGAAATTGGACACTTGGTTCGGAAAAAGAGAGACATCTACAATAATTATAGGCAGCATGGAGTAAATGAGGTGCTTGAGGAGTATAAAGAATGTAAAAAGAATCTTAAGAAAGAAATTAGAAAAGCTAAAAGAAGACATGAGGTTGCTTTGGCAAGTAAGGTGAAAGTAAATCCAAAGGGTTTCTACAGCTATATTAATAGCAAAAGGATAACGAGGGATAAAATTGGTCCATTAGAGGGACAGAGTGGACAGCTTTCGGCAGAGCCAAAAGAGATGGGGGAGATATTGAACAATTTCTTTTCTTCGGTATTCACCAAGGAGAATGATATTGAATTATGTGAGGTAAGGGAAACAAGTAGAGAAGCTATGGAAACTATGAGATTCAAAGAAGAAGTACTGACACTTTTGAAAAGTATAAAAGTGAATAAGTGTCCAGTTCCTGACAAGATATTCCCTAGGATATTGAGGGAAGTTAGTGTAGAAATAGCAGGGGCTATGACAGAAATATTTCAAATGTCATTAGAAACGGGAATAGTGCCGGAGGATTGGCGTACTGCGCATGTTGGTCCATTGTTTAAAAAGGGTTCTAAGAGTAAACCTAGCAATTATAGACCTGTTAGTTTGACGTCAGTGGTGGGCAAATTAATGGAAAGGATACTTAGAGATAATATATATAAGCATCTGGATAAACAGGGTCTGATTAGCAACAGTCAACATGGATTTGTGCCTGGAAGGTCATGTTTGACTAATCTTCTTGATTTTCTTGAAGAGGTTACAAGGGAAATTGATGAGGGTAAAGCAGTGGATGTTGTCTATATGGACTTCAGTAAGGCCTTTGACAAGGTTCATCATGGAAGGTTGGTTAAGAAGGTTCAATTGTTGGGTATTAATGGTGGAGTAGCAAGATGGATTCAACAGTGGCTGAATGGGAGATGCCAGAGAGTAATGGTGGATAATGTTTGTCAGGTTGGAGGCAGGTGACTAGTGGGGTGCCTCAGGGATCTGTGTTGGGTCCACTGTTGTTTGTCATGTACATCAATGATCTGGATGATGGTGTGGTAAATTGGATTAGTAAGTATGCAGATGATACTCAGATAGGTGGTGTTGTGGATAATGAAGTAGATTTCCAAAGTCTACAGAGAGATTTAGGCCATTTGGAATAATGAGCTGAAAGATGGCAGATGGAGTTTAATGCTGATAAGTGTGAGGTGCTACATCTTGGCAGGACAAATCAAAATAGGACGTACATGGTAAATGGTAGCGAATTGAGGAATTCAGTTGAACAGAGGGATCTAGGAATAACTATGCATAGTTCCCTGAAGGTAGAATCTCGTGTACAATACAATACAATACGGTTTATTTGTCACATTGCACATAAAGTGCAAGTGAAATGAATATGTCAGCAGCGGTACAATTATAAAGAACACACACAAAAACACAATAAAAATTTAACATAAACATCCACCACAGCATTCATCACTGTGGTGGAAGGCACACAATTTGGCCAGTCCTCCTCCATTTCCCCCATGGTCGGGACCTCAACCCTCCGCAGCCGTTGCTGCGGGCGTCCAGTTGGTAAAAGAACAAGGTACAAGTCCAGGTAAGTCCAGAGTTGGCTCTTCCCCACCGGAGACCGCGGCTTGAAGTTGGTGTAGGCCGCAGGCCGGCGGTCGAAGATTTAAAGTTTAAAGTTCCCGCCGCGCCGCAGCCAGAAGCCCCGCAGACCGCAGGGCCGGCGGTCGAAGCTCCCCTCCAGGGGTGATGGTAAGTCGCCACCGCGGCCGCGGTAGAAGTTGGCCACGGGCCGGCAGTGATGGCTTCTTCTTCCCCCGGGTCCCCTACGAGGGATGTAGACGCCACGCCAGCTGGAGCTGTGCAGACCGCGGCTTCAGGCTGCCGGCTGCCCCGGGCCAGCGAAACAGAGCGCTCCCCTCCAGCAAGCCCCAGCGAGGGCACGCCCGCTCCATGCCGAGAGTCCACGCTGCGCCCGCCGCTGAAGCCCCGGGCGCATCTCCGGGAAACGCCGCGCCAATCCTTGCTGTTAGGCCACGGGGGAGGCGACCTGGAAAAGGTCGCCTCTCCATGGAGGAGGCGGCCGAAACGGTTTCCCCCTCACCCCCCCCCACACCACCCCCCCACACAAAACACACAAAGAAACATTAAAAACATACTTTAAAACATACCAAAAAAATATTACAAAAGTTGAAAAAACTAACGCGCTGCTGACAGGGCTGCCACCATTGCAGCGCCCCCACTGATGGTGGTTAAGAAAGCTTTTTGTGTGCTAGCCTTTATAAATCAGAGCATTGAGTATAGAAGTTGGGATGTAATGTTAAAATTGTATAAGGCATTGGTGAGACCAGTTCTGGAGTATGGTGTACAATTTTGGTCGCCCAATTACAGGAAGGATGTCACCAAAATAGAGAGAGTACAGTGGAGATTTACTAGAATGTTGCCTGGGTTTCAGCAACTAAGTTCCAGAGAAAGGTTGAACAAGTTAGGTCTTTATTCTTTGGAGCGCAGAAGGTTAAGGGGGGACTTCAAAGAGGTCTTTAAAATGATGAGAGGGATAGACAGAGTTGACGTGGATAAGCTTTTCCCATTGAGAGTAGGGAAGATTCAAACAAGAGGACATTACTTCATAATTAAGGGACAGAAGTTTAGGGATAACATGAGGGGGAACTTCTTTACTCATAGAGTGGTAGCTGTGTGGAATGAGTTTCCAGTGGAAGTGGTGGAGGCAGGTTCGATTTTACCATTTAAAAATAAATTGGATGTGAAAGGAATGGAGAGTTATGGTCTGAGTGCAGGTAGCTAATGTAACCCCACTTTTTAAAAATGGAGGGAGAGAGATAACGGGGAATTACAGACGAGTTCATATAACATCGGAAGTGGGGAAACTGCTGGAGTCAGTTATTAAAGATGGGATAGCAGCACATTTGGAAAGTGGTGAAATCATTGGACAAAGTCAGCATGGATTTGTGAAAGGTAAATCATGTCTGATGAATCTTATAGAATTTTTCAAGGATGTAACTAGTGGAGTGGATTAGGGAGAACCAGTGGATGTGTTATATCTGGACTTTCAGAAGGCTCTCGACAAGGTCCCACATAAGAGATTAGTATACAAACTTAAAGGACACGGTATTGGGGGTTCATTATTGATGTGGATTGAGAACTGGCTGGCAGACAGGAAGCAAAGAGTAGGATTAAACGGGTCCTTTTGAGAATGGCAGGCAGTGCTGGGACCCCAGCTATTTACAATATATTTTAATGATTTGGATGAGGGAATTGAATGCAACATCTACAAGTTTGCGGATGATCTGAAGCTGGGGGGCAGTGTTAGCTGTGAGGAGGATGCTAGGAGGTTTCAAGGTGACTTGGATAAGCTGGGAGAGTGGGCAAATGCATGGCAGATGCAGTATAATGCGGAGAAATGTGATGTTATCACTTTGGTGGCAAAAACAGGAAAGTAGACTGTTACCTGAATGGTGGCCGATTAGGAAAATGGGAGATGCAATGAGACCTGGGTGTCATGGTACACTCGTCATTGAAAGTAGGCATGCAGGTGCAGCAGGCAGTGAAGAAAGCGAAAGGTATGTTTGCATTCATAGCAAAAGGATTTGAGTATAAGAGCAGGGAGGTTCTACTGCAGTTGTACAGGGTCTTGGTGAGACCACACCTGGAGTATTGCGTACAGTTTGGTCTCCTAATCTGAGGAAAGACATCCTTGCCATAGAGGGAGTACAGAGAAAGTTCACCAGACTGATTCCTGGGATGTCAGGACTTTCATATGAAGAAAGACTGGATAGACTCGGCTTGTACTCGCTAGAATTTAGAAGATTGAGGGGGGATCTTATTGAAACTTACACAATTCCTAACTGATTGGACAGGCTAGATGCTGGAAGATTGTTCCCGATGTTGGGAAAGTCCAGAACAAGGGGTCAGACTTTAAGGATGAGGGGGAAATCTTTAAGGACCGAGATGAGAAAACATTTTTCAAACAGAGAGTGGCGAATCTCTGGAATTCTCTGCCACAGAAGGTGGTTGAGGCCAGTTCATTGGCTATATTTAAGTGGGAGTTAGATGTGGCCCTTGTGGCTAAAGGTATCAGGGGGTATGGAGAGAAGTCCAGTACAGGATGCTGAGTTGGATGATCAGCCATGATCATATTGAATGGCTCGAAGGGCCGAATGGCCTACTCCTGTACCTATTTTCTATATTTCTATTAAAGAGTCATCCTCCTCTCAAAAGCTGGTTGAATTCCTTCTCACTATTCATGATCCTATGGGCATAATATTGCATTAGTGTCAATTTCCTGCTGTTAATCATTTCTAAACACCATACGTCATCTCCAAGTGGAAAGAGAAGGATGTATTGCAAACTGTTATAAGACCAATGGGACTCTGAAATGATTTGCAGACCTCTTTCTGCTCCTCCTCAAGATGTACAAGGATGTACTAGCCCTGGAGGCAGTGCAGCGAAGGTTTACAAGATTAATTCCTGCAATGAGGGGATTGACATATGAGGAAAGGTTAAGTAGGCTGGAACTCTACTCTTTGGAGTTTAGAAGAATGAGAGGCGATCTCATTGAAACATATAAGATCGTGAGGGGCCTTGATCGGGTGGATGCACCGAGGATGTTCCCATTGATCGGGGAAACTAGAACTAGGGGACATAGTTGCAGAATAAGGGGGGGCTCTTTTAAAACTGAGATGAGGAAGAACTTCTTCACCCAGAGGGTGGTTAATTTATGGAATTCACTGCCCCAGGGAGCAGTGGAAGCAGAAACTTTAAATATATTTAAGACTAAAATAGATGTTTTTTTAGCTGCCAAGGGGATAAGGGGCTACGGGGAGAGGGCAGGGATATGGACATAGGTATGGTTAGTATAGTAAGACCTGAGTGATCTCCTGGACAAGTGTCGATCGCCTGGATTGGGGTCAGAGAGGAATTTCCCGGATTTTTTTCCCGAATTGGACCTGGGTTTTTATCCGGTTTTTTGCCTCCCCCAGGAGATCACGAGGTTCTTGGGGTGGAGAGGGGTGATAGCGGTATAAAGGGGAGGGTAGTGTCTTGTGTTCTGTGTCTTGTGTCTACTGTTTGTGGGTAAGTGTGTCTGTTTAGTGTTCAGCCATGAGCGAATGGCGGTGCGGGCTCGACGGACCTGGTGGTCTACTCTCGCACCTACTTTCTATGTTTCTATGTTTCTAATGTATATGTTATCTATATTACTAAAATTAAGATCTTGACCGCATTTTGACTTTCTGTTCCATGATTTCGAGGATTTTTCCCATCGATGAAAAATCGGAGATTTATCAATGTTTTAAAAATGTCACCATTCTCTCTGCTGCCCCCGCTGGCGGCAGGGCGGAGGGACTATAACACCCGGAAGTGTCCGGAGTGTTCACGGCTCTCTGAGCTGCGAATAACACTGAATGCACGTCTTCTCGACAGTGAGTCCCTTCGATGTGGTTGTAAATTGTTTGCCAAATTTTCTTGGCTTTTAAAGAGTTTTCAGAAAGTGTTGTGGTTGTACAGTGTGTGCCAAATTGTCTTGGCTTTTAAAGAGTTTTCAGAAAATGTGTTGGTTGTAAAGTGTTTGCCAAATTGTCTTGTCCTTTAAAGAGTTTTCAGAAAATGTGTTGGTTGTAAAGTGTTTGCAAAATTGTCTTGGCTTTTAAAATGCTTGCAACAGTTTTCGGATGGATAAAGCGTGAATAAACATTTTATTAGATAAGGACTGTGTTTAATTGCAAAATTGGCGCTCATTCCGTGACTTCCGCTTCGCGGCAAGCTGGCGCCAAGTGCGTCATTTCAGTTTTGTCACAAGAAGCGAGAGGGTGACGTCAAGATGGCGCCGAGTGCAGAAGACGTTACTGAATAATTCAATAGAGCTGACTGCTCTGTCCATGGTGAGTGTGTTTGTTGGACGTTATTTAAAGCACCTTTTTGCTTCAGCAACAGCCTCTAAAGGAAGCTTTAAATGTTTGAATCATTCGGTTTACACACTGTATGTTTACCACGTTCTGAAGTTACTTGGCATTTTAGTATTGGTTGTGAGTATGTGTGTGTCTGTGTGAATATGTGTGTGTGTGAGTGTGTGTGTGTGTGTGTGTGTGTGAGTGTGTGTGTGTGCGAGTGTGTGAGAGTCTGTGTGTGTGTGAGTGTGTGTGTGTAGTCAGTGTGTGTGTGTATGTGTGTGAATCTGTGTGTGTCAGTCAGTGTGTGTGTGTGTGTGTGTGTGAGTGTGCCTGTGAGTGTGTGTGTGTGTGTGTGTGTGTGTGTGTGTGTGTGTGAGTGTGTGTCTGTGTGTGTGTGTGTGTGTGTGTGTGTGAGAGTGTGTGTGTGTGTGTGTGTGTGTGTGTGTGTGTGTGTGTGTGTGTGTGTGTGTGTGTGTGTGTGTGTGTGTGTGTGTGTGTGTGTGTGTGTGTGTGTGTGTGTGTCTGTCTGTGTGCGTGAGTGAGACTGTGTGTGTCTGAGTCTGTGTGTGTGTGAGTGAGTCGGTGTGTGTGTGAGCCCGTGTGTGTGAGTGAGTCTGTGTGTGTGCGAGATTGTGTGTCTGAGAGGCTGTGTGTGTGTATAGGGGGCTGCACGTATGGTCACCGGGTCAAAGGGCTTGATGCATGGAGCCGCTCAATCCATCTGGATGACATCGCAGCTTCCGCTATATGTTGTTAATACATGAAACGCGTACTTTCCTACACAGCAACACAGAAACATAGAAACTCGCTGCAGGAGGAGGCTAATCGATCCTTCGAGCCAGCACCCGCCATGTGATCATGGCGTGTCGTCCCCTATCAATTACCCGTGCCTGCCTTCTCCCCATATTCCTTGACTCCACCAGCCCCCTGAGCTCTATCTAACTCTCTCTTAAATCCATCCCGTGCCTTGGCCTCCACTGCCCTCTGTGGCAGGGAATTCCATAAATTCACAACTCTCTGGGTGAAAAGGTTTTTTTCTCCCGTCACTCTTAAATGACCTCCCCTTTATTCTAAGACTGGCCCCTGTTTCTGGACTCGATCAACGTTGGGAACATTTTTCCTGCATCTAGCTTACCAGTCCTTTTATAATTTTATATGTTTCTATAAGATCTCCTTCATCCTTCTAAACTCCAGTGAATACAAGCCTAGTCTTTTCAATCTTTCCTCATCCCAAGGACCAATCTCCTGAACCTACGCTGCACTGCTTCAATCACAACGATATCCTTCCTCAAATTACATGCTTGCAGTATGTGGGAGGTCAAGGACACTGCCGGTGCCTCTGGCTGCTACAAATGTGAGAAGTGCATCCAAATACAGCTCCTGAAGGACCGTGTTGGGGAACTGGAGAAGCAAGTGGATTACCTCAGGTTCGTCTGAGTAGTTCCTCAACAAATCCTACGGTAAGATTGGTACACCTAAGGTACTGGAAGAGAGAAGGTGGGTGACGGTGAGAAAGGGAGGGAAGCATGGAATGCAAACATCCCCGGGTGTTGTACCTCTTGTGAACAGGTTCACCCACTTAGAAGCTGCCGGGACAGAAGACATTATTACACTGAGCGGCGGACTGGCTTGCGAAGCAAATGGGGCTGTTGAGCAAAAACCAAAGAGGCCAACGTCAGGCAACGCCATTGTAGTGAGAGACTCCATTGTGAGAGGTACGGACCGGGGTTTCTGCGGCAACAGACGGGATGCGAGGATGGTGTGCTGCCTTCCTGGTGTCAGGATCCAGGATGTCACAGAGTGCAGAGAATCCTCAAGGGCGAAGGTGAACAGCCGGGAGTGGTAGAGCATGTCGGTATAAACGATGTCAGAAAGAAGGGGATGAATATTCTGCAGCGTGACTTTAGAGACCTCGGAAATATGCTGAAAAGCAGGACCTCCAGGGTTGTTATCTCCGGTTTGCTTCCAGTTCCTCATGCTGGCGAGAGCAGGAACAGGGAAATGGGGGATCTGAGGAATGTGCGGCTGAGGAACTGGTGAACGGGGCAGGGATTTAGATTCTTAGATCACTGGGGTCTGTTTTGGGGTAAGGGGGAACTGTACAAAAGGGACGGATTGCATCTTAACAGGTGGGGGACCAGCATTCTGGCAGGCAGGTTTGCCACTGCTACACGGGTGGTTTTAAACTGAATAAGGGGGGTGGGATGTCAAATGGGATAGTCGACGATGGAGTTAAAGGGAAAGGGTTTCTTAAATGTGTGAGCGGAGAGACAGAGGTGTGTAAAATTAGGGTGGAAGCGATAGGTAGCAAGGAGAAAAGTAAAAGTGGCAGGCAGACTCATCCAGGGAAAAAATCAAAAAGGGCCACTTTTCAACATAATTGTATAATTGTCTTAATGCAAGGAGCAATCGTAATAAGGTGGATGAGTTGAATGTGCAGATAGCTATTAATGACTATGATATAGTTGGGATTCCGGAGACATGGCTCCAGGGTGACCAAGGCTGGGAGCTGAACATCCAGGGATATTCAATATTCAGGAGGGATAGACAGAAAGGAAAGGAGGCTGGGTAGCGTTATTGGTTAGAGAGCAGATTAACACAATAGAAAGGACATTAGCTTGGAGGATGTGGAATCGATATGGGTAGAGCTGCTAAACACTAAGGGGCAGTAAACGCTAATGGGAGTTGTGTACAGGCCACCTAACAGCAGTAGTGGAGTTGGGGATGGCATCAAACAGGAAATAAGAAATGCGTGCAACAAAGGTAAAACAGTTATAATGGGTGACTTCAATCTACATATAGATTGGGTGAATCAAATTGTCAGGGCTGCTGAGGAAGAAGATTTCTTGGAATGTATGCGGGATAGTTTTCTAAACCAACATGTAGAGGAACCAACGAGATAGCAGTCTATTCTAGACTGGGTATTGAGAAATGAGGAAGGGTTAGTTAACAGTCTTGTTGTGCATGCCCCCTTGAGCAAGAGTGCCCATGATATAGTTGAGTTCCTCATTAGGACGGAGAGTGGCATAATTAATTCAGAAACAAGGGTTCTGAACTTAAGAAAGGTAACTTTGACGGTATGAGACGTGAATTGGCCAAGATAGACTGGCAATTGATTCTTAAAGGGTTGACGGTGGATAGGCAATGGAAGGCATTTAAAGACTGCATGGATGAATTACATAATTGTTCATCCCAGTTTGGCAAAATAATAAATCAGGGAAGGTAGTGCATCCATGGATAACAAGGGAAATCAGGGATAGTACCAAAACAAAAGATGAAGCATACAAATTAGCAGGAAAAGGCAGCCTACCAGAGGACTGGGAGAAATTCAGAGTGCAGCAGAGGAGAACAAAAAGCTTAATTAGGAAAGGGAAAATAGATTATGAAAGAAAACTGGCAGGGGACATAAAAACTGACTGCAAAAGTTTGTATAGATATGTGAAGAGAAAATGATTAGTTAAAACAAATGTAGGACCCTTGGAGTCAGAAAAAGGGGAATTCATCATGAGGAACAAGGACATGACAGATCAATTGAATAACTACATTGGTTCTGTCTTCACTAAGGAAGACATAATAATCTGCCGGAAATAGCAGGAGACCGGGGATCAAATGAAATGGAGGCACTGAGTGAAATCCAGGTTAGCCGGGAAGTGGTGTTAGGCATATTGAGAGGATTAAAGGCCGATAAATCCCCAGGGACAGATAGGCTGCATCCCAGAGTAGTTAAGGAAGTAGCCCCAGAAATAGTGGATGCATTCGTGATAATTTTCTCAAAACTCTAGATTCTGGAGTAGCTCCTGAGGATTGGAGGATAGCTAATGTAACCCCACTTTTTTTAAAGGGAGGGAGAGAGAAAACGGGGAACTACAGACCAGTTAGTCTAACATCTGAAGTGGGGAAACTGCTAGAGTCAGTTATTAAAGATGGGATAGCAGCACATTTGGAATAGTGTTTAAATCATTGGACAAAGTCAGCATGGATGTATAAAAGGTAAATCTTGTCTGAGGAATCTTATAGAATTTTTCGAGGATGTAACTAGTAGAGTGGATAAGGGAGAACCGGTGGATGTGTGATATCTGAACTTTCAGAAGGCTTTCGAGAAGTTCCCACATAAGAGATTAGTATACAAACTTAAAGCACACAGTATTGGGGGTTCAGTATTGATGTGGATAGAGAACTGGCTGGCAGACAGGAAGCAAAGAATAGGAGTAAACAGGTCCTTTTCAGAATGGCAGGCAGTGATTATTGGGGTACCGCAAGGCTCAGTGCTGGGACCCCAGCTATTTACAATATATATTAACGATTTGGACGAGGGAATTGAATGCAACATCTCCAAGTTTGCGGATGACATGAAGCTGGGGGGCAGTGTTAGCTGTGAGGAGGATGCTAGGAGGCTGCAAGGTGACTTGGATAGGCTGGGTGATTGGGCAAATGCAAGGCAGATGCAGTATAATGTGGATAAATGTGAGGTTATCCACTTTTGTGGCAAAAGCAGGAAAGTAGACTGTTATCTGAATGGTGGCCGATTAGGAAAAGTGGAGATGCAATGGTACACCAGTCATTGGAATTAGGCATGCAGGTGCAGCAGTCAGTGAAGAATGTGAATGGTATGTTAGCATTCATAGCAAAGGGATTTGAGTACAGGAGCAGGGAGGTTCTATTGCAGTTGGACAGGGTCTTGGTGAGACTACACCTGGAGTATTGCATACAGTTTTGGTCTCCTAATCTGAGGAAAGACATTCTTGCCATAGAGGGAGTACAGAGAAGGTTCACCAGATTGATTCCTGGGATGTCAGGACTTTCATATGAAGAAAGACTGGATAGACTCGGCTTGTACTCGCTAGAATTTTGAAGATTGAGGGGGAATCTTATAGAAACTTACACAATTCTTAAGGGGTTGGACAGGCTAGATGCAGGAAGATTGTTCCCGATGTTGGGGAAGTCCAGAACAAGGGATCACAGTTTAACGATAAGGGGGAAATATTTTAGGACCGAGATGAGAAAAACATTTTTCACACAGAGAGTGGTGAATCTCTGGAATTCTCTGCCACTGAAGGTAGTTGAGGCCAGTTCATTGGCTATATTTAAGAGGGAGTTAGATGTGGCCCTTGTGGCTAAAGGGATCAGGGGGTATGGAGAGAAGGCAGGTACAGGATACTGAGTTGGATGATCAGTTATGATCATATTTAATGGCGGTGCAGGCTCGAAGGGCCGAATGGGCTACTCCTGCATCTATTTTCTATGTTTCTATGTTTCTGTTAGGAGACCAAAACTGTACACAATACTCCAGATGTGGTCTCCCAGAATCCTATACAACTGCAGAAGAACCTCTTTACTCATATACTTAAATCCACTTGTTATGAAGGCCAACATTCCATTAGTTTTCTTCACTGCCTGCTGTACCTGTAAGCCAACCTTCAGTGACCACTGTACAAGGATGCCCAGGTGTCGCTGCACTTCCCCCTTACCTAACCTAACACCATTGAGATAACAATCTGCCCCCTTGTTTTTGCTGCCAAAGTGGATAACCTCATATTTTTTCTATATTATACTGCATCTGCCACGCATCTGCCCACTCACTCAACCTGTACAGGTCACCCTGCAACCTCCTAACATCCTCTTCACTGATCACACTGATGTGGGAGGTCATGGAGTCTGATAGCTTTCTAGACGTCCACATCTGCGCCAGGAGCGTCGAGATGGGGCTCCTAAGGGACCGTGTTAGGAACCTGGAGCAGGAGCTCGATGACCTCTGTCTGGTCATGGAGAGTGAGGAGGTCATAGAGAGGAGTTATAGGGAGGTGGTCACTCCAAGACCACGGGAGGCAGACAAGTGGGTCACTGTTAAGAAGGGCAAGGGACGGAGGCAGGGACCAGTGAGTACACCTTGAAAATAAGTACTCATGTTTGAGTACGGTTGGGGGGGGGACAGCCTAACTGAGACAGAGACCGGCCCTGTTGCTCAGAAGGGTAGGGAAAAGAAGAGGAGGGCAATAGTAAAAGGGGACTCTATACTTAGGGGGTCGGATTGGCGATTCTGTGGATGCTGTCAGGAGACGCGGATGGTAGTTTGCCTCCCTGGTGCCAGGGTCTGGGATGTGTCTGAACGCGTCCAAGACATCATGAAATCGCAGGGAGAGGAGCCTCAGGTCGTGGTACATATAGGTACCAACGACATAGGTAGAACAAGAGAATAGGTCCTGAAAGGAGAATTTAGGGAGTTGGAAGGAGAGTTAAGGAGAAGGACCAAAAAAGTAACAATCTCAGGATTACTGCCTGTGCCACGCGACAGCGAGAGTAGGAATGGAGCGAGGTGGAGGATAAATGCGTGGCTGAGGGATTGGTGCAGTGGGCAGGGATTCAAGTTTCTGGATCATTGGGACCTCTTTTGTGTAAGGTGTGACCTGTACAGAAAGGATTGATTGCGCTTGAACCCGAGGGGGAACATTATCCTGGCGGGGAGATTTGCAAAGGCTACTGGGGAGACTTTAAACTAGAACGGTTGGGGGGAGGGACTCAATTAGAGAAAACTAGTAGAGAGTGTGTGAGGCAGGAGGCAGATAAGGGAAGCACTCAGACCCAAAATATAGGGGAGAAAGAAGAAAAAGATAATAAACAGAGAATAAGAGGTGGTGGGTTTCTTAAATGTGTATATTTTAATGCTTGGAGCATTGTAAGAAAGGTGGATGAGCTTAGAGCCTGGATTGACAACTGGAAGTATGATGTTGTGGCGATCAGTGAAACATGGTTACAGGAGGGCTGTGATTGGAAATTAAATATTCCAGGATTTCGTTGCTTTAGGTGTGATAGAATTGGAGGGGCAAGAGGTGGAGGTGTTGCATTACTTGTCAGGGAAGATATTACAGCAGTGCTTTGGCAGGATCTAGAGGGCTTTAGAGGGCTCGTCTAGGGAGGCTATATGAGTGGAACTGAGAAATGGGAAAGGTGTAGCAACACTTATAGGGATGTATTATAGACCGCCTAATGGGGAGCGAGAATTGGAAGAGTGAATAGGAAGGAGATAGCAGATATTAGTAGTAAGCACAAGGTAGTGATTGTGGGAGATTTCAATTTTCCACACATTGGGAAACACATTCTGTAAATGGGGAGGATGGTTTGGAATTTGCAAAATGTGTGCAGGATAGTTTTTTCCAGCAATACATAGAGGTACCTACTAGAGAAGGGGCAGTGCTTGACCTCGTGTTAGGAATTGAGACAGGTCAGGTGGCTGAGGTATGCGTTGGGGAGCACTTCGGGTCCAGTGATCGCAATACCATTATTTTCCATATAAATATTGAGAGGGTCAGAATTGGTTGAGATTTTTGATTGGAAAAAGGCAAACTTTGAAGATTGTGTTTGAAGCAATGCCGCGTCAGTTCATGAGATTGATCCCTGGGATGGCGGGACTGTCATATGAGGAAATATTGAAACGACTAGGCTTGTATTCACTGGAGTTTAGAAGGATGAGGGGGAATCTTAGAGGAACATATAGAATTATAAAACACTGGACAAGGTAGATGCGGGAAAAATGTTCCCAATGTTGGGCGAGTCCAGAACCAGGGGCGACTGTCTTAGAATAAAGGGAAGGTCATTTAAGACTGACGGGAGAAAAAGCATTTTCACCCAGAGAGTTGTGAATTTATGGAATTCCCTGCCACAGAGGGCAGTGGAGGCCAAGTCACTGGATGGATTTAAGAGAGAGTTAGATAGAGCTCTAGGGGGTAGTGGTGTCAAGGGATATGGGGAGAAGGCAGGCATGGGTTATTGATAGGGGACGACCAGCCATGATCACAAGGAATGCTGGTGCTGGCTCGAAGGACCGAATGGCCTCCTCCTGCACCTATTTTCTATGTTTCTATGTCGGAAGTACGCGTTTCGTATATTAACAATATATACCGGAAGCTGCGATGTCATCCAGATGGTCCATGCGTCAAGCCCTTTGACCCGGTGACCTTACGTGCAGCCCCCTCTACACACACACACACATACTCACACACAAACAGACTCAGACACACACAGACTCACTCACTCACACACACACAGACTCACTCACTCATACACACACACACTCACACTCACTCAGCCAAACACACACTCTCTCACACTGACACACACACACTCACACACACTGACTCACGCACACACTCACACACAGAGACTCGCACACAGACTCTCACTCACACACACACACACACTCACACACACAGACTCACACACACACACAAACACAGACTCACACAGACTCACACACTCACACTGACACACACTGCCTCACACACACTGCCTCACACACACAGACTCACACACATACGAACTCGGCGCCAGCTTTTCGCTAACCGGCAATTACGTAATCGGAACCATCTGGCCACTAACGGAAGTCACGGAATGAGCGCCAATTTTGTAATTAAACACAGACATAATAAAATGTTTATGCACGGTTTATCCATCCGAAAACTGTTGCAAGCATTTTAAAATCCAAGCCAATTTGGCAAACCCTTTACAACCAAGGCATTTTCTTAAAACTCACACTCTCACACACTCTCTCACACACACTCTCACACACACTCTCTCTCTCTCTCACGCACACACACACCACACACCACACACACACACACGTGCACGCGCACACACACGCGCACACACACGCGCACACACACACACAAACACACACACACCCAAAACTAAAATGTCAAGTAACTTCAGAACGTGATAAACATACAGTGTGTGAACCGAATGATTCAAACGTTTAAAGCCTTCCATAGAGGCTGCTGCAGAAGCAAAAACGTGCTTTAAATAAAGTCCAACAAACACACTCACCATAGACAGAGAATCAGCTCTCTTGAATTATTCAATGGCGTCTTAACTATGCCTTCTGCAGTCAACGCTATCTTGTCACGAACCGGTAATGGCGCACTCGCCGCTATGTTGCCACTATCCGGAAATGACCGCATCAGCGCCATCTTGCCACTAAGCGGAAGTCACAGAATGAGCGCCAATTTTGCAATTAAACACAGTCCAGGTCTAATAAAATGTTTATCACGCTTTATTCATCCGAAAACTGTTGCAAGCATTTAAAAGCCAAGCAATTTGGGAAACACTTTCCAACCAACACATTTTCTGAAAACTCTTTAAAAGCCAAGACAATTTGGCAAACACTTTCCAACCAACATATTTTGTGAAAACTCTTTAAAAGCCAAGACAATTTGGCAAACACTTTACAACCAACACATTTGCTGAAAACTATTTAAAAGCCAGGACAATTTGGCCAACAATTTACAACCACATCGAGGGGACTCACCGTCGAGTTGACGTGCGTTCAGTGTTATTCGCAGCCTATAGATCTGTGACCCTCCCGACACTTCCGGGTTTTATAGTCCCTCCGCCCTGCCGCCAGCGGTGGCAGCAGAGAGAATGGTGACATTTTTAAAACATTAATAAATATCTGCTTTTTCATCGATGGAAAAAATCCTCCGGTCCAATCCGACGGGGGGGGGGGGGGGGGGGGGGGGACGGGGGGGGGGGGGGGGTCTCTGAGCGAGGTGGCCAAAAATGACGACCGTACGTAGCATCGTTCTTTCGGAAATCGCGAAACAGAAAGTCAAAATGCGGTCAAGATCTTAGTTTTAGTAATATAGATGGAGACAGAAAGATCAATTGGTTCAAAATGAAGTCTTACACAAAACAAACAGCTGAAAAAGTAAAAAGAGCTGTTTGTGAAATTAACTGTTAACTGTAAGAATTAGTAGACTTAGGTGAACACAAATACGCAATGGTTTTGAAGTTAAAACAAAGGAATGAAATTGAATCAGATTCGTATGTTGAGAGAGATGGAATTCAGGACCTTGCTTTTCACAACCAAAGTCAGAATGACGGTTGGTGAAGGATACGAGGAATGTTCTCGAAATGCCAGCGTGCGTCAACCGCTGAAGCGTTCAGAAAGTTCTGGAAATGCTGCGTGCGCGTCTCATGCACGAAAGCTGTCTGCAGCTCTCTGGAGTTCGGGGGGAGGAGCCTGCGTCATCACACACACTCTAACCCCCCCACACACAGCGGGACCCTTCTCATCTAAGCTGTCAATGAAGAAACGGCAAATTTATTTTTAAAAACTGCCTTTGAAATTGAAAGTTAATGTTAATATTAAGATTAGTAATGTTACGTGAGAAATAATTTAATTCAATTCAATGACAAACAATGGAATCAACGATAATTGGTGCAGTTAGATGAGAAACAATACAATTTAATGCAATGAAGAAAAAAAGAAATAAACAATGCTTTAATCTACAGGGCAGATGTGGGGGGAGAGAGGAGGGGGTGGGAGAGGAAGGGGAGAGAGTGGAAGGGGAGAGAGGGGTGAGTGGGGAAGGGTAGGGGGAGGAGAGGGGAGGGAGATGGAGGTGGAGGGGGAATGGGTAAGGTGGAGGGAGGGCAGAGGGGTGGGGTGTAGAAAGAGCAGGAGAGTAGGCAGGGGGAGGGGAGGCAAAGGGAGGTGGCGAGGAAGGTTGCGGGGGAAGGGGGTTAGGGTGGAGGGTTGGAGGGGGCAGAGGGGGGGATAGGAGAGACTGGAGGGGGAGAGGCGGTGAGGGTGGGGATTGGGGGAGGGGGAGGAGTGGGGGAGGAAAGGAGGGGAGAGGGGGGATATGAGGAGGATGGGAGAGAGGGGGAGGGGAGAGATGGGGAGAGAGTGCGGATGAGGAGGGGGAGGAGAGGAGGAAGGTGGAAAGGGGGAGACAGGGGGATGGGGAGGGGGAGGAGAGCGGGGAGAGTGAAGGGGATAGAGGGGTAGGGGATGGGAGGGGGAGGGAGGGGAGGGGGAGAGAGGAAGGGGAGAGAGGGGTGGGGAAGGGTGGGAGAGATCTTACACATCTGCTCTTACACATCACCGTATCTGTTGCCATTTTCATCCGCGTTTATTTAAAAGTTTGCTCAACACTTTTCCTCAGTACAATCTCCCCTTTCCATTGACAATTTTGAAATGGACATTGACGGCTGTTCCACAAGTAACGAATTTCATAACTTTCCCACTGTTTAGTAGTCGGATTAAATGAGAACATACCAGTTTGAAGTTTGATCTTTATTTTATGAGGAGTTACGATGAGGGATTACGTGAAGAACCCGCCAGCCCGCATGCGCTTCAATCATCAAAGCAGCTTTGTGAAATCACAGATAACAGTTGTAGAACTGAATATAGTAAGATTCGAGAAACCAGAACTACCACCTGACCTTTATGAGAGAGGGTTGGGAGCGGTGGGCACGTAATCCCTCATTGTAAAAATAAAGATCAAACTTCAAACTGGTAAGTGCTCATTTAATCTTATTATTTTACTTTGGAGTCACGTGAGTGAATACGTGAAGATTTCAAAGCTCTGTGATTTCATGCCGTGGACACGAGTCCATGCGTCACACACTGCATCAATTGACCAGGGATGAGTGGAATTTAATAAGCATGACACGATTTTAAACATGCTGATGCATTTTAATGACGAAATGATAATCATAGTAAACCCACTCTTCCAGGAGGAAGAGAGGAATTATAAAACAGAACCTAAAAATAGAGTTGGCAAATACCCCCGGTCTGGCAATGGGTTAGTATAACACATTTGGAAATTTGCTTGTTTGACCACCCTGCAGCCGCTGGGATGTGGTCCAGTGAAACACCCATAACCCTCGCTGCTGATGTTGTTGCAGCCCTGGTGGAGTGAGATTTGAAAACATCAATGTTCACTCCTGCACAAGCCAAACCCGTTTTATCACCTGGGAATTGTCTATACTGATACATACGTATGAGTTTTTTTTGTAACTAACAAACATTGCTAGTTCAGAGCCTCTTAGGCTCTAGGTGAGATAATGACTCTTGTAGATGTGTGACCATACACACAGCCAAAGGTTCATGGGGTATGCCATGAAACTAGTTTGAGACCTGACGCAGCCGGTCTACTCTGCAAGACTAAGACATGAACATATAGAGTATCATATTATTTGCAAATGTAACCATCCTGTCCAGTCGTAGCTTATGCAACGACTGGACCCATTGCGTTGAACCCAGCGCCATGAGGATAACCACTTTGTAAGTGATTTTGACCAAGGACAGGGATGTAGCTGGAGGCCACCAGCGATGCAGCATCAGCAGGACATAAACATCCCGTATCTCCGAGTACCTGAGGCTGGGGGAATTAGAGTTGAAGATACCATTCATAAATCTGGATACCTGAGGTCGACACCCGACAGCATGGTGTCCTGATCCCAGCAGGAAGTATGACGGCAAGGCACTTCTGGCACAATTTATAGCACGAGATCTCTCATGAAATATAGCTTTGAGAGGAATTCCAAGACATCTGTTATACGTACCGTGTCATACGATATATTAGACTGTAAACAGAACACTTCCCATTCCTTGATATAGGAGATGTACTGTTTCTTGGTACTATCTCTTCAGGCCGCAGTGATTACATCCACCGTGCAACCTGACAGTCCGTATCCCAGGAAGGGTCTTCTCATAGTCTGTAAACCAACAATTTGATTCGCTCATGCAGAGGATGGTTCTCCCCAGTCACGGGGTGAGTCAGCAGATTTCTGTGTTTGGGAACAGCCATAAAAGGCTCTGTTATCATTCCCAGTATGAGTGGACCCATGGATGTGTAGGCCAGTCAGGCACTATCAAAAGCCTGAGACGGAATATTGGTGGATTTTAAGCAATCACCGACTGATGAGGCAAAATGGAGGAAAGACATAAAGAACATTCCTCCCCAGTGTAGCGAGAATGCACCCATCGCCACTGCCCCTGAGAATGGCCGACATGCCAGATATTTTTGAAATTGGTGATTGAGACTAGATGCAAACAAATCGATATTTGGTTTTCCATCGAGCCACAATGTCATTAAATACTTTGTGATTCTGTGTTGTCCATATAACCATATAACCATATAACAATGACAGCACGGAAACAGGCCATCTCGGCCCTAAATTATCATTGATTTACATGATGATACACCAGCGCATAATGAGGTTAGGTAAACTGATCACAGGATATTGACTTGATTGCACCCATGTGATTAATATATGCCACCAACGTAGTGTGTCAACTTGTAGTTGAGCATGCAGATATGCATATCCACACAATAAGCCTTTAACCCACAGAACGCACCTAGTGACTTTAGGTAGTTGATACCATATAACTGAGGGATTGGTAACTCATGCACATCCCATCCGCCTCTGTGACTAGAGATGGAATAGTAATTTCCCATATTCGAGCACTAGCATCAGTTTGTAATATAACTGAAGGTTTAATGACCAAGAGTACTGGAGCAATGCTGAATACTGTTTGTTGATCATTGTGACTTAATAGCTTCAGCTGGTAATAGCATAGATCTGTTAACAATGGCCTACACGGTACTTGAGAGCTTGTTCCTTTCCACGATGTAAGTTCTGATAATGCAAAGGCCCAAATCACGCAGCTGAAAAACAGACACTAAATTGCCAATTACACTGGCAACTTGATGAGTAAACAACCAGATTGTTACAAGCTTTCATTAATTCTAATCTCTTGTCACAGACAATTAATAGAGTTAAAGGTAAATCGCAATCTATAATTCCATTTGGTATCAACTTAAATTCAATAGGATGGATGAGAAACCCCAATTTCTCAAATATTAATTTTGCGGCTGAAACAGCTAATTTAGCAAGATTCAGCGTTCTTAGAATATCCTCCAGATTGGCCATAAATATTTATTTCCAGCTTTGAGCAGCCCAAGCACTGGCTTAGTAATTTTGTAAATATCCTGAGAGCTGAAGTTAGATCATTTCGCAACGCTTTAACTGCTACCGTTACACATGCTGCTAAATTCCAAATATCTCCGGTGAACCCTGTCAATGGGAACTGAATAGCATGCATCTTTGAGATCGATGCATGTGATAAAGTATCCTATAGGAATCCGTTGTTAGACAGTAACAACGTTTCCCTCTCTAAAATTTCTATACTGCACACGTGAATGCGAGTTAATCAAGGGTGATCCGACATCATCCATCGATCTGATGTTATTCGTCGGCATTCGTGCAAAACAAGTGTAATCTGTTACCAACTCGTAATTAGTCCACAAACCCCGTGTTTCGGAAAGAACCAGACCCACCTACCTCCATGGTTACCGGTGGTCTAATGGCAAACACAAAGGCCCCTGATGCGGTTTCAGTCTCCGTCCTCAGGTTCTAATTCCATCCTTGAATTGGAGGATAGGACTGCTGGGGTGCGTGGATATCACATTTTCTCTCAGGGCCGGCTTGGCATTGGCCGAAAATACCTCTGCCCAGAGAATCAGATTTCAAGCTGCCACCAGTTTCAGTGAACCACTTACTGCCGATGGAGGCGTAAGGGTGTTGTCGCTGAAACGGTGAGGATTTTGCTCATCATAGGTCCCTTGACTAGACCGACAGCTTTACTTCCTCATCCAGGTTTTTTACCTGTTTGGCTAGATATTCTCCAAGATGATTCGGCGGCTGGACATTGCTTGCCTCGCCATCCATAGTCTCCCCAGATAGCGCTGTTCACTGCCAGTACTTTGTTCATGTAATGATGTGACGTGAGGTCACTGATGCTTACCAAGCTTGTAATGTGAGGGGAACTCTGGCCCCGGGTTTTCTGCCATAGGCTGAAAGCCAACTCTTCCTTGCAACGGCTCCTCCGTTTGCGTGGATATCGCAATGTGATGCCATGACATAATTCTTGAACCTCACACATGCACTCCAGTATGTTTCACGGACATACTTCCGAGTTTGGAGTCAGTCACATACTGACTGCCTACGCTCCCCTCCTCAGAGAGGGAGATATAATGCAGCTGTGCACAAGGCGCTGCTGCAGGTCCCCAACAAGACCTGCGCTGATATGGCCCCGTTCACGGAACATATCAGGATGTAGCATCTCCTCAGTGGGATAAACGACCTGCGGACGCATCCTTGCTCCACCTGGGGAAACGTCCGAGGACGTACCCATGGAGGGGAACCCTCCTTTTTTCTTCCTTTCGCTCCCCTCCTCAGAGAGGGAGATATAATGCAGCCCTGCACCAGGCGCTGCTGCGGGCCCCCGAGACCCGCGCTGATATGACTCCGTTCCTTGGAGTATATCATGGTGGAGTATCTTTCCCATGAGATGCTCTATCCGGGAAAAACGTCCAAAGACGCTCCCCGCTGCAGAAGGAGAACCCTCCCGGCCAGACTCGTCGGAGTCAACCGGCCTGCCGAGCCGGGTCTCCCCACGGAGCTGGGATTCCCATTGCGGAGCAGGGATTCCCCGAGCCGTGTTTAACCCTCCGCGGAGCCGGGATTCCCCACGGTCTCCTAGCCGGGTTTCCCCGAGCCGGGTTCCCCTCGCGGAGCCGGGATTCCGCACGGTCTCCGTAGCCGGGTTTCCCCGAACCGGGTTCCCCTCGCGGAGCCGGGATTCCCCACGGTCTCCTAGCCGGGTTTCCCCGAACCGGGTTCCCCACGCGGAGCCGGGTTTCCCCGCGGTCTCCTAGCCGGATTTCCCCGAACCGGGTTCCCCCCGCGGAGCCGGGATTCCCCACGGTCTCCTAGCCGGGTTTCCCCGAGCCGGGTTCCCCTCGAGGAGCCTGGATTCCACACGGTCTCCGTAGCCGGGTTTCCCCCATCCAGGTTTCCCTACGGAGACAGGATTTAGAGCCCGGAACGTCACCCAGCAGGAACTCTGTAAAAGAGCTTCCAGCAAGACAAAAAGCAAAACCTGAAGAATAAGTTCGAAACTTACCTTCAGGTTTAAAACTTACCGCTGGAGGAGCGACGCGCCTGCCATGTGTTAGACGTAATAACGCGCATGCGGGCTGGCGGGATCTTCACGTAGACACTCACATGACTCCGAAGTAAAATTCTGTTTAGTTTCTTGTTTTGTTTTAATTATTGTCACGTGTCCCGTGGTACAGTGAACGGGCTTTATGTACTCGTGTTATGCCGTCAAAGAAAATACTAAACATGATTACAACAAAGCCGTCCCTGGTGCGCACGGTAAAAGCTATAACATTTAGTGCAAGAAAATTCCAATAGTCTCCGATTAAATAAAGTTCAAATGTCTCCAATGAGGTAGATGGGAAACGACATGTTAATGTTAAGTTACCTATCAGCAGATAACCTCACTTTCGTCCGCGGTCGTGAGTTTCACTGATAATTCCGATTACTTCCCAATATTCTCTCAGTCTATCGTGATAATCCTTCTTAGTTGAAAAACTCGGTTATGTTAATTTGCCGAAGCTTTCTTATTTCTGAAATGTGCCGTCCAATCGCACTGAGCTAACGCAGAGCCGAACTTGATGCCAAGTTAAACGGATGTATTCTGACTTCGCGTAATCCATATGCCTCCATCCCATGTATATCCTTGTGCATTTAATTGTATCTGTTCCTTCCATTACCCCGAACAATACCTGCTGGATGCCCAGGTTCATAGTACACCGCACGTCTCCTTTAAACTTTGCTGCTCTGACGTTATTGCTATGCCCTCTGGTCTTTGATATTTTCAACCATCAACAAAGATTCTGACCATCTGTGCTATCTATGCCTCTCATAATTGAAAATACATCTATAAGGTCTTGCCTCAACCTCCCACGTTCAAGAGAAAACCATCCGAGTTTGTCCTGCATCTCCCTTTGAACCAGTGTGAAGGAGGGAACTGCTTGTTTAAAGCGAAGGATCAAAACGCTGGTGTTCCAGCGTGTTGAGAGATGGTCAAAGAGCTTTGAAAATACCAAATATTCCTTATGTTACTATTTTAAAGTAATTAGTGGGACAAGTAACGTTTAAGGCGTGATTTCAGGTTAAGGCAGCTAACAGAGGTTTGTCGTTTGCTCGTAAAATCGTTTGATTGTTGGTTTATGATTTTTAATTCACAGGTAGATAAGATGGTTTAAAAAGCTTATGACTTATTAGCCTTCATGAGTCAGAGTTTTACTTTAAATCCAGCCAGCTATATTTTACAAACACTTCCTAAATATATTTGTTTAAGAATGAACTGCAGACGCTGGAAAATCGAAGGTAGACAAAAATGCTGGAGAAACTCAGCGGGTGCAGCAGCATCTATGGAGCGAAGGAAATAGGCAACGTTTCGGGCCGAAACCCTTCTTCAGCCTATGTAAATGTATTTATTGCCTCTCTTAACGTGATCTTTTAGCTACCTTCAGCTTTCTTAATTTCCAGAAATTCCTCTAGCAGCAACTGACCAGGTCCCAAAGTCATTTGCTGTCTGTTGACAGCACCTCTCTGGAGGCTCATAGGAATGGGATGGGAAGTTCTATTTCAGTCAGCCTGTTCAGTTGAAGGTTTGCATGTTCTGAGCCATTGCTCTTCAGGTGCAAGGGTGAAACCATACGTATACGACAACATTAAGTCTGAGCTATTAATAATGGCTGGAAATGTTGAATGAATAAGATCATGTTCATATCATAGCATTTGGCCATTCACCCCATTGAGTCTGCTCTGCCATTCAATCATGGCTGTTATATCTTTATATCTCAATCCATTTCTCCTGCGTTCTCCACATAACCCTTGACAATCTTGCTAATTAAAAATCTGTCATTTTCCACATTCGAAATATACAAAAACGACCTACACGGCCATCTGTGGCATTGACTTCCATGGATTCACCACCCTCTGACTAAAGAAATTCCTCTTCATTACCTTTCTAAAGCCATGTCCTTTTATTCTGGGTTCATGGCCTCTGATCCTAGACTCTCCCAATTGTGGAAACATCTTTCCCACATCCAGTCTATTTAGGCCTTTCACTGTTTGGTATGTTTTAATGAGGTCGCCCCCTCATCCTTCTAAACTCCAGCGAGTGCCGTTAAATGCTCATCATACATTAACCCAATCATACCCGAGATCATTCCTGTAAAACTCCTATCGACCCTCACCAATTCCAACGCATCCTTCCTCCGATATGGGGACCATAGCTACTCACAATACTCCAAATAGTCTAACCAGTGGCTCATACATTCTCGGAATTACATCCCTATTTTTATCCGAAGATGGGTCTCGACCCAAAACGTTGGTCTGAGGAAGGGTCTCGACCCGAAACTTTGCCTATTTCCTTCGCTCCATAGATGCTGCCTCGCCTGCTGAGTTCCTCCAGCATTTGTCTACATCCCTAGTTCTCTCTAAGTAAATGCTAACATTGCATTAAGACACAAATGCTGGAGTAACTCAGCGGGACAGACAGCATCTCTGTAGTGATTGAATGGGCGACGTTTCTGGTCGAGACTCTTCCTCAGTCCTAACATTGCACTTGCCTTCTTTACTACCGATTCAATTTGAAAATTAATCTTTTGGGAATCCTGCACCAGCACTCCCAAGTCCCTTTGCACCTCCGATTTCTCAATCCTCTCCCCATTTAGAAAATAGTCTACGCCTTTACTCTGACTATCAAAATGGATGACTGCACACGTTGGTATGCTGTATTCCATCTGCCATTCCTCAGCTTACTCTCCCAACCCGCCCAAGTCCTTCTGCAGAGAACCAGCTTTCTCCACATTACCTGCCCTCCGCGTATCATCATATCATCTGCAAACATGGCCATAAAACCTTTATTCTCTCATCCAAATCATTGATCTGCATCGTGAAGAGCAACAACCAGCTATTTACAATATATATTAATGATCTGGATGAGGGAATTGAACGCAATATCTCCAAGTTTACGGGTGACACTAAGCTGGGGGGCAGTGTTAGCTGTGAGGAGGATGCTAGGAGACTGCAAGGTGACTTGGATAGGCTGGGTGAGTGGGCAAATGTTTGGCAGATGCAGTATAATGTGGATAAATGTGAGGTTATCCAGTTTGGTGGCAAAAACAGGAAAGCAGACTATTATCTAAATGGTGGCCGACTAGGAAAAGGGGAGATGCAGCGAGACCTGGGTGTCATGGTACACCAGTCATTGAAAGTAGGCATGCAGGTGCAGCAGGCAGTGAAGAAAGCGAATGGTATGTTAGCTTTCATAGCAAAAGGATTTGAGTATAGGAGCAGGGAGGTTCTACTGCAGTTGTACAGGGTCTTGGTGAGACCACACCTGGAGTATTGCGTACAGTTTTGGTCTCCAAATCTGAGGAAGGACATTATTGCCATAGAGGGAGTGCAGAGAAGGTTTACCAGACTGATTCCTGGGATGTCAGGACTGTCTTATGAAGAAAGACTGGATAGACTTGGTTTATACTCTCTAGAATTTAGGAGATTGAGAGGGGATCTTATAGAAACTTATAAAATTCTTAAGGGGTTGGACAGGCTAGATGCAGGAAGATTGCTCCCGGTGTTGGGGAAGTCCAGGACAAGGGGTCACAGCTTAAGGATAAGGGGGAAATCCTTTAAAACCGAGATGAGAAGAACTTTTTTCACACAGAGAGTGGTGAACCTCTGGAACTCTCTGCCACAGAGGGTAGTCGAGGCCAGTTCATTGGCTATATTTAAGAGGGAGTTAGATGTGGCCCTTGTGGCTAAGGGGATCAGAGGGTATGGAGAGAAGGCAGGTACGGGATACTGAGTTGGATGATCAGCCATGATCATATTGAATGGCGGTGCAGGCTTGAAGGGCCGAATGGCCTACTCCTGCACCTAATTTCTATGTTTCTATGTTTCTAATATGATCATGGCTGATTATCCTGTACCTGCCTTCTCTCCATACCCCCTGATCCCTTTAGCCACAAGGGCCACATCTAACTCCCTCTTAAATATAGCCAATGAACTGGCCTCAACTACATTCTGTGAATAGAATAGAATAGTTTATTTATTGGCATTGTAACATGAACCATGTACAACGAAATTAAAAAATGTCAGCCAGTCAGTGCACCATTCAAACATTTCTAAAAGCTAACGATACATACAAGGAAAAATATTTAAAAAGATAAACAACTAAAATAAATATCATGAAAATAGCACGCATAAATACCCAGCCCTACATCCTTCTGTCGATTTCACAGTGTACCACAGTCCCTTAGTATGTATCGCCCCTGCGTTCGGTGGCGGCTACATTTAGTGCCTTTATAGCAGTGGGGTAAAAACTGTTTTTAAGTCTGTTTGTCCTTGTTCTTGTAGATCTGTACCGTCTGCCTGACGGCAACAGTTCAAACAGGGAGTGTCCGGGGTGGGAAATGTCCTTTATAATACTCTGGGATTTTTTGATGCAGCGGGAACTGTGTAAGTCCTCCAAGGTAAGGGGAGGGAAGCCGACAATCCTCTGGGCGTTGTCAATGGCCCTCTGGAGCGCTTTCCTCTGAGCCGCTGTGCAGCTGGTGTACCATACGCATACACAGTATGTTAGGATGCTCTCAATGCAGCACCGATAAAAGGACAGCAGCAGTCTCTGAGTGATGTTATTCTTCCTGAGCACCCTCAGGAAGTGCAGTCTCTGCTGGACGTTTTTCAGCAGCGCAGAGGTGTTCACGCTCCACGTCAGGTCCTCCTCAATATGGATTCCCAGGAAGCAGAAATCCGCCACCCTCTCCACACAGTCCCCTCTGATAAGTAATGGTACCATGTCCGTTTTATTCTTCCTGAAGTCTATTATAATTTCCTTTGTCTTTAAGGTGTTGAGGAGCAGGTTATTTTCTCCACACCACACTGTCGGCTGCTCCGCCTCATCCCTGTAGGCGTACTCGTCCCCCCCGGAGATGAGCCCCACCACCGTAGTGTCATCCGCAAATTTGACAATGGTGTTGCTGTGGTGGGCGGGGGTGCAGTCATGTGTATAGATGGTGTAGAGAAGGGGGCTCAGTACGCAGCCGGTACTGAGGCTGAGGGCCGTGGATGTGTGATGGCCAACTCTGACTCTCTGGCTGTGACCCGACAGGAAGCTATTTATCAACATGCAGGTGGAGTGAGGAAGTCCCAAGTCCCCCAGTTTGCCCACCAGTTTGTGGGGAAGGATGGCATTAAAAGCAGAGCTGTAGTCCACAAACAGCATCAGCACGTAGCTCCCCCGCTGCTCCAGGGACTTCAGACAGGGTGGGACAGTGGACTGGGCCAGAGACTGGTTGAAAATCCTCGTACAGACTCCAGGCAGCTGGTCTGCGCAGTCCTTCAGCACGCGTCCAGAGACGCGTCGGGTCCAGTAGCCTTCCTTGGATTGATGGCCCGCAGCGTGCGCCTCACCTCATGCTCCTCTATCTTGAGGGTTAGGCTGCTGTGGACCATGTGGTGTGATGTGGCTGTCTCGGGTGGCTCCACTTCAAAGCGAGCAAAGAAGAGCTTCAGCTCCTCTGCCAACGAGGCGTCACCTTCAGCAGCTCCAAGGTTGGTCTTGAAGTTGGTGAGATACTGGATCCCCTGCCACCCCTGCCTGCTGTTGTTACTGTCCAGGTGGTCCTCTATCTTCCTCCTGTAGTCTGATTTGGCCTCTCTGATGCTTCTCTTCAGGTTAGCTCGGGCCGTGCTGTATAAAGCCCTGTCGCCAGACCTAAAAGCGGTGTTCCTCTCTTTTAACAGCCGCTGGACCTCCCGGGTTATATGGGTCATCCAGGGCTTCTGGTTGGGGTAGACCCGGATGCGTTTGTCCACTGTGACCGTGTCCATGCAGTTTTTAATGTAACACAGTACACTGTCTGTGAACACCTCCAGCTCCTGGTGTTCAAACACATCCCAGTTGGTCCTGTCGAAGCAGTCCTGCAGCTGCTGAGATGCACCATCAGGCCAGGTTGTGATGGTCTTTGTGATGGTAGGAGCGGTTTTCCTGAGGGGGGCATATGCAGGAATTAAAAGCAGGGACATGTGGTCCAACTGACTCAGGTGTGGTAGTGGTCTAGCCCTGTAGCCCAGCTTGATGTTGGAGTAGACCTTGTCCAGTGTGTTAGCTCCTCTTGTAGCACATTTAACATGCTGGTAGAATTTGGGGAACATTTTCTTCAAGTCCGCGTGATTAAAGTCCCCTGCTATGATGTGAACACCATCAGGATATATGCTCTGTTGACTGCTAGTGCTACCATACAAATGTCCGATAGCCGAGTTAGCATTAGCATCCGGTGGTATGTACACAATCATGACAACAGTAAATTCTCTAGGGAGATAAATGGGCCTGCATTTAACAATCACATACTCCAGGTCTGGGGAGCAGTGACTGTCCACAATCACTGTGTTTGTACACCAGGTGTTGTTCACGTACACACAGAGCCCTCCACCTCTGCTCTTACCAGAGTCTCTTGTCCTGTCGTGACGCTGTGCTGTGTAGCCTGCTAGCTCGATAGCAGAGTCCGGAATGAAAGAATGAAGCCAGGTCTCCGTGATCAACAGGATACAGCTGTCCTTCACGACGTTGTTAGCTGCAGTCTGTAGCCTCAGTTCATCCATCTTGTCAGCGAGGGATCTGGCGTTCGTGAGAAACAGGCTGGGAAGCGGTGGTTTCAGTGGCTGCCTCCGTAGCCTGGCCAGCGCGCCAGCCCTGCCGCCTCGCTTTTGCCTTCTCTCTCTGCGCCGTCTTCGCCTCCTCCCCGCGGGGATGGTGATCCACGGAGAGTCGGGGCTCCTTGCTATGTCCGCCGGGATCTTGTATGAGCGGACAAACTCGGCGGTAACCCCCCGTTCGCGACCGGCTCCAATCCTAAGAAGATCCTGCCGGCCGTAGACGTTGTTCGCCCGACAGTAAGTACACAGGGCACAAAACAACACGCACATATACACAAAAAACACGAAGCACAAAGACATCGAGCAGCTGCAACTGTGTGCGCCGCCATTTTGTCTATGGCAGAGAATTCCAGAGATTCACCACTCTCTGTGTAAAAATTGTTTTTCTCATCTCAGTCCTAAAAGATTTCCCCTTTATCCTTAAACTGTGACCCCTTGTTCTTCACTTCCCCAACATCGGGAACAATCTTCCTGCATCTATCCTGTCCAACCCCTTAAGAATTTTGTAAGTTTCTATACGATCCCCCCTCAATCTTCTAAATTTTAGCGAGTACAAGCCGAGTCTATCCAGTATTTCTTCATATGAAAGTCCTGACATCCCATGAATCAGTCTGGTGAAGCTTCTCTGTACTCCCTCTATGGCAAGAATGTCCTTCCTCAGATTAGCCCAAAACTGTACGCAATACTCCAGGTGTGGTCTCACCAAGACCCTGTACAACTGCAGTAGAACCTCCCTGCTCCTATACTCAAATCCTTTTGCTATGAATGCTAACATACCATTCGCTTTCTTTCACCCAGGTCTCGTTGCATCTCCCCTTTTCCTAATCGGCCACCATTCAGATAATAGTCTACTTTCCTGTTTTTGCTACCAAAGTGGGTAACCTCACATTTATCCACATTATACTGCATTTGCCATGCATTTGCCCACTCACCCAGCCTATCCAAGTCACCTTGTAGCCTCCTAGTTAAGAGGGGTTTAAACGGTTTATAGATGTTTAGAGGGCTTCAGATGGGGTTAGAAGTGTTCAGCAGTGTTATAGGGGGGAATAGAGGGGGTTTAGAACTGTTCAGAGGGTCCCAGAGGGGGTTAGAGACGTTATAAGCCGTGAGAAATTGTATTCCTCTGAAATTGAAGATAGACATAAAGCTGGAGTAACTCAGCAGGCCAGGCAGCGCAGCGACTCTGGAGAGAAGACCCTTCTTCAGACTGAATTGAACTCTCGTCGGTGAGAGTATTTGTGATTGCCTGAAGAAGGGGCTCGACCAGAAACGCAACCCTCTCCCCAGAGCCCATTCCCGTCCCGCTGAGCCACCTTCAACTTCAGAGCCAAACAAAAAACACAGAGTGCTGGAGGAACTCAGCGGGCAAAGCGGCTGCCTCACCCGCTGGGTTTCTCCAGCATTTTTGTCTACCGCTAAACGTCAATGATTCCGAGAATGCTGAGGCGACAAGGTGATAGAGAGGGAGAGCTAGAGAGAGACGAGATGGGGAGCGGGAGAGAGAGCGCGAGAGGGAGGGAGAGATAGACCAAAACACAGAGAGACACAACGTGGGTCGGTAGGTGAACGACTAACCTGCACACCAGGAAGAAGCCCCTTCTCGCGGTCCGGGGCCCTCACTCATGATGGTGAGTTTAAAGAAATTCTCAATGTGTCATCAATTTCCTCAGTAAATATAATTGTGTTTTAAACAAGTATTATTGACGCCGCGTGAATTTTATTCAAAGGAACACGGCGTCATTAATACTCATTCAAAACACAATAACATTTACTGAGGAATGTGGATGGATGCAGATTGATGACCTTGTATAACAACTTGTTAACTACTTCATGTTAAGAAGTGCTAACAGTACGAGTTAACAAATCTCATCTGAATAGTGGCCGATTAGGAAAGGGGGAGATGCAACGAGACCTGGGTGTCATGGTACACCAGTCATTAAAAGTAGGCATGCAGGTGCAGCAGGCAGTGAAGAAGGCGAATGGTATGTTAGCATTCATAGCAAAAGGATTTGAGTATAGGAGCAGGGAGGTTCTACTGCAGTTGTACAGGGTCTTAGTGAGACTACACCTGGAGTATTGCATACAGTTTTGGTCTCCTAATGTGAGGAAAGACATTCTTGCCATAGAGAAGGTTCTCTTGTACAGAGAAGGTTCACCAGACTGATTCGTGGGATGTCAGGACTTTCATATGAAGAAAGACTGGATAGACTCGGTTTGCACTCGCTAGAATGTAGAAGATTGAGGGGGGATCTTATAGAAACTTACAAAATTCTTAAGGGCTTGGACAGGCTAGATGCAGGAAGATTGTTCCCGATGTTGGGGAAGTCCAGATCAAGGGGTCACAGTTTAAGGATAAGGGGGAAATCTTTTAGGACCGAGATGAGGAAAACTTTTTTCACACAGAGAGTGGTGAATCTCTGGAATTCTCTGCCGCAGAATGTAGTTGAGGCCAGTTCATTGGCTATATTTAAGAGGGAGTTAGATGTGGCCCTTGTGGCTAAAGGGATCAGCCATGGAGAGAAGACAGGTACAGGATACTGAGTTGGATGATCAGCCATGATAATATTGAATGGCGGTGCAGGCTCGAAGGGCCGAATGGCCTACTCCTGCACCTATTTTCTATGTTTCCATGTTTCTAATCCTTTGTGTCTGATGGCTGTGCAGCGGTTGTTATACATGTTCGTTTATTTAAAAAAAATCCGGATGGCGAATTAAAAAAAAAATCTTTATTTAACAAAGAGAATTCGTATTTCCGTACGAAATACGGAACATTAGTGCGGGGCCCCCATTGGGCGCGGAGCCCAATTGGGAGCAATCTGTCAAATTGGCTTAAGGCCGGCCCTGCATGGCAGTGGACGTGTAAATGTGTTTGGCTGCGAGCGATGGGTCGGTTGTGGAAATGCACGACGAGCGTTAGTTTCGACAGGCACAATGATGACAAAACACAGCGTTGTTGTTACTCAGGAGAGAGTTGACATTGAAGCAACAAGGCATCGACACATATGCCATAGAAAACCAATTCGGTTGCGCAATAACAACTGCATTTTTTGAAAGCTGGTGCAATGGAACAGCGTCGCTCAGCGAACATACATAATGAAGGTAGACATAATGCTGGAGTTACTCAACGGGACAGGCAGCATTCCTTCTCTCCAGTGATGCTGCCAGTCCCGCTTAGTTACTCCGGCATTGCGTGTCTACCTTCAAACCAGCATCTGCAGTTCTTTCCAACACATACTTTTAAAGAACTCTTGTATTAAAACGGTCCAATCAAGTCTGAAGAATGGTCTCGAAACTTCACCTGCCTTGTTCTCCAGATATGCTGCCTGACCCGCTGAGTTACTCCAGTAATTTGTGCTTTTGTTGGCATATCCTCAATAAAGATAAGGTCATGCAAACAACGCAGAAAAACATAATTAGATGCAACGATTTCACTTAGCAGCGGTTTGCAGGAAGCAGATAGAGACAAACCTTGTGCATTGATTCCCATAGGAACAATCTACGGCTGTATGGTATTTCACAAACGGCAAGCAGGAACAGAGAAGATGCCGATGTCAAAGTGCCGATTTACTCATTCTATGAACGGCCCTTGTTTGTGACGTGAGAATTGGAAGCTTCCGGGAAAGGGGAGAAGAGCAGTAGAGAAGGAACGGAAAACAAAAACAGGGAACCGTAACTTGCAAAAAGTACAGCATTAATTTCCAATCAGAGGGCTAAGATAAAAACTCAAAAATGTAAGAAAGGAGAACTGAAATACTGCAACGCGTGTTTCTGGAACGAGGATAGACTACACAAAGCTGGAGTAACTCAGTGGGTCAGACAGCATCTTTGTGGAAAAGGAATAGGTAACTTTTCGTGTCGAGACCCTTCTTTAAAACTGAGAGGGGAAAGGGGGCGGGAGTGCGTGCTAGAGAGAGGGAATGATTCATGGAAAGCGGAATTAGAGAGGAGGAAAGAGAGAAAGACAAGAGAGAGGAAGGTTGAGAGAGAACACAAACCGGAGTTAGAGAAGCCCTCATCAAATGCATTTGCTCCTTAGTAACACAATCTTCAACGGTCCAAATGGCACACACACTTTCATGTTTGGAGCTAAGATATCTGTGCCCGCAGAACTTCCATGGAATCAAGAGAAGGAGATATTTAATTGATGGTGATTAAATTGGGAAAATAAAGCAGACTATCAATTGAGTGTCCGGACGGCTTGACTAATTGCTTGGTTTGGTATATTTACTTTCGATGTACAGACTCAAGGTAAAACCCTTTAAGGTAGATGGATCATGTTAGAGTCACACGTCTGTCATCGTGGAAACAGGCCCTTCTGACCAGCTTCCGCATGCTGGTTGACATGCCCCGTCTGCACTGATCCCATCAGCCTGCGTCTGGCCCATAACCCTCTAAACCTGTCCTATACCAGACCCAGTGCAACCCGCGAAACCTGTCCCATACAAGTACCAGTCAAAATGTTTCTTCAACGTTGCGATAGTCCATGCCTCAACTACCTCGTTCCATACACCTACCACCTTTCGAGTGAAAAAGTTACCCCTCATGTTCCTATTAATCCTTTTCCCCGTCACATTAACATATCTGGTGTTCTATTCGCCGACTCTGTGCAAGAGACTCTGTGCATCTCCCCGATCTATTCCTTTCATAATTTTGTGCACCACTGTAAGATCACCCCCTCATCCTCCTGCGCTCCAAAGAATAAAGTCCTACCCTGCTCAACTCAGGCTCTCGAGTCCAAGCAACATCCTCGTAATTCCTCTCTGTACCCTTTCCAGCTTGACAACATCTTTCCTATAACATGATGCCCAGAACTGAACACAATATTCTAAATGTGGCCTCATCGACGTCGTATACACCTGCGACGTGTCTTCCCAACTTCTATTCTCAACGTTCTGACTGGTGAAAGCCAATGTGCCAAAAGCCTTTTGACCACCATGTCTATCTGTGATGTCACTTTCAACGAACTATGTACTTGTGTTCCACAACATTTCCTAGTTTTCTTATGAGGGGAAGTGTGGAGCATTTCTAATTTCTCAAGAAATTAGAAAATTACTTCAAAAAACTAAAAAGCAGATTGACGGGGTAAAGCATCGCGATCCTGACCTGTTCCCTGAATTTGGTCTGAGTTATCCCATAAATAAAAGTGTTTGTGCAGCAATTAAAAAGCTGCATCACAGTCCCGGCATCCTGTGCCTGAAAAAGGCGGATGGACGTTTCGAGGTCGGTGTAGAGACAGCGGGTGAGAATGAAGACCAGAGTGGTTGTCGCCCAGCAGACGAGGAAACTCGCCGACAGGGTGAAGAGTAGAACCATGGATTGTCGTCGGCTCTTCAATTCCGGATCCCGCTGTTTCTCGCGATTTCCCTGCCCTTTGAGTGTCCTGCGAACTTTGCGTGGTCGATGCTGGGATTGTTGCTCTTCACGATGCATATCAATGATTTGGATGAGAGAATAAAGGTTTTATGGCCATGTTTGCAGATGATATGATGATACGCGGAGGGCAGGTAATGTGGAGAAAGCTGGTTCTCCGCAGAAGGACTTGGGCAGGTTGGGAGAGTGGGCTGAGGAATGGCAGATGGAATACAGCATAGCAACGTGTGCAGTCATCCATTTTGATAGTCAGAGTAAAGGTGTAGACTATTTTCTAAATGGGGAGAGGATTGAGAAATCGGAGGTGCAAAGGGACTTGGGAGTGCTGGTGCAGGATTCCCAAAAGATTAATTTTCAAATTGAATCGGTAGTAAAGAAGGCAAGTGCAATGTTAGGACTGAAGAAGAGTCTCGACCAGAAACGTCACCAATTCAATCACTACAAAGATGCTGCCTGTCCCGCTGAGTAACTCCAGCATTTTGTGTCTTAATGCAATGTTAGCATTTACTTAGAGAGAACTAGGGAGGTAGACAAAAATGTTGTAGAAACTCAGCGGGTGAGGCAGCATCTATGGAGCGAAGGAAATAGGCAACGTTTCGGGTCGAGACCCATCTTTGGATAAAAATAGGGATTTAATTCCGAGAATTTATGAGCCACTGGTTAGACCGTATTTGGAGTATTGTGATTAGTTATGGTCCCCATATCGGAGGTAGGATGCGTTGGCATTGGAGAGGGTCGAGAGGAGTTTTACATGAATGATCTCGGGTATGATTGGGTTACATAGAAAATAGGTGTAGGAGTAGGCCATTCGGCCCTTCGAGCCTGCACCACCATTCAATATGATCATGGCGTATCATCCAACTCAGTATCCTGTACCTGCCTGCTCTCCATACCCCCTGATCCCTTTTGCCACAAGGGCCACATCTAACTCCCTCTTAAATATAGCCAATGAACTGGCCTCAACTACCTTCTGTGGCAGAGAATCCCAGAGATTCACCACTCTCTGTGTGAAAAATATTTTCCTTATCTCGGTCCTAAAAGATTTCCCCCTTATCCTTAAACTGTGACCCCCTTGTTCTGGACTTCCCCAACATCGGGAACAATTTTCCTGCATCTAGCCTGTCCAACCCCTTAAGAATTTTGTAAGTTTCTATAAGATCCCCCCTCAATCTTCTAAATTCTAGCGAGTACAAGCCGAGTCTATCCAGTCTTTCTTCATATGAAAGTCCTGGCATCCCAGAAATCAGTCTGGTGAACCTTCTCTGTACTCCCTCTATGGCAAGAATGTATTTCCTCAGATTAGGAGACCAAAACTGTATACAATACTCCAGGTGTGGTCTCACCAAGACCCTGTACAACTGCAGTAGAACCTCCCTGCTCCTATGCTCAAATCCTTTTGCTATGAAATAGCAATTGGGTTAATGTATCATGAGCGTTTGACGGGCCTCGCTGGAGTTTAGAAGGATGAGGGGGCGACCTCATTAAAACATACCAAACAGTGAAAAGCCTAAATTGACTGGATGTGGGAAAGATGTTTCCACTATTGGGAGAGTCTAGGATCAGAGGCCATGACCCCAGAATAAAAGGACATGCCTTTAGAAAGGAAATGAAGAGGGATTTCTTTAGTCAGAGGGATGGCCGTGGAGGTCGTTATTTTATATGTATAAGGTGGAGAATGACAGATTTTTAATTATCAAGGATGTCAAGGGTTATGGGGAGAAGGCAGGAGAAATGGATTGAGAACTAAAGATATAACAGCCATGATTGAATGGCAGAGCAGACTCAATGGGGCGAATGGCCAAATGCTATGATATGAACTTATGAACTTATTCATTCAATATTTCTGGCCATTATTAGTAGCTCAGACTTAATGTTGTCGAATAAGTATGGTTTCACCTTTGCACCTGAAGAGCAATGGCTCAGAACATGCAAACCTTCAACTGAACAGGCTGAATGGAATGGAACTTCCCTTCCCATTCCTATGAGCCTCCAGAGAGGTGCAGTCAACGGACAGCAAATGAACTTGGGACCCGGTCAATTGCTGCTAGAAGAATTTCTGGAAATTAAGGCGTAGGAGTAAGAAAGCTGAAGGTAGCTAAAAGATCACTTTAAGAGAGGTAATACATATATTTATTTAGTCTGAAGAAGGGTTTCGGCCCGAAACGTTGCCTATTTCCTTCGCTCCATAGATGCTGCTACACCCGCTGAGTTTCTCCAGTACTTTTGTCTATCTTCGATTTTCCAGCATCTGCAGTTCCTTCTTAAACAAATATATTTAGGAAGTGTTTGTAAAATATAGCTAGCTGGAGTTAAAGTAAAACTCTGACTCATGAAGGCTAATATGTCGTAAGCCTTTTAAACCATCTTATCTACCTGTGAACTAAAAATCATAAACGAACGTGTGAGGTTGAGGCAAGACCATATAGATGTATTTTCAATTATGAGAGGCATAGATAGGACAGATGGTCAGAACCTTTGTTGATGGTTGAAAATGTCAAAGAGCAGAGGGCATAGCAATAACGTCAGAGCGGCAACGTTCAAATGAGAAGTGCGGGATACGTTTAGTTTGCACTGGGCGTCCAGCAGGCATTGGTCGGGGTGATGGTAGGCAGAGATACAATTAAATGCACACGATATACATGGGATGGAGGCATATGGATTACGTGAAGGCAGAATAAATTCGTTTAACTTGGCATCAAGTTCGGATCTGCGTTAGCTCAGTGCGATTGGACGGCATATTTCAGAAATAAGAAAGCCTCGGCAAATTAACATAACCGAGTTTTTCAACTAAGAATAATTATCACGATAGCCTGAGGGAATATTAGGAAGTAATCGGAATTATCAGGGAAACTCACGATCGCAGACGAAAGTGAGGTTTTCTGCTGAAAGGTAACTCAACATTAACATGTCGTTTCCCATCAACCTCATTGGAGACATTTGAACTTTATTTAATCGGAAACTATTGGAATTTTTCTTGCACTAAATGTTATAGCTTTTACCCTGAGCACAGTGGACCGCTTTTTTGTAATCATGTATGGTTTTTTCTTTGACTGCATAACACGAGTAGATAAAGCCCGTTCATTGTACCACGGGACACGTGACAATAATTAAAACAAAACAAGAAACTAAACTGAATTTTACTTCGGGGTCACGTGAGTGACTACGTGAAGTTCCCGCCAGCCCGCATGCGCATCATTACGTCTAACCCATGGCGCAGGACTGACTGCCATGCGCGTCGCTCACCCAGTGGTAAGTTTTAAACCTGAAGGTAAGTTTCAAACTTATTTTTCAGGTTATGCTCTTTGTCTTGCAGGAAGCTCTTTTACAGAGTTCCTGCTGGATGACATTCCGGGGTCTAAATCCTGTCTCCGCGGGGAAACCCGGCTGGGGGGAACCGGGCTACGGAGACCGTGGGGAATCCCAGCTCCGCAAAGGGAATCCCAGCTCCGTGGGGAGACCCGGCTCGGCAGGCCGGTTGACTCCGACGAGTCCGGCTGGGAGGGGTCTCCTTCTGCAGTGGGGAGCGTCTTCGGACATTTTTCCCGGATAGAGCATCCCATGGAAAAGATGCTCCAAGGACGGAGTCATATCAGCGCGGGTCTCGGTGGCTCGCGGCAGCGCCTGGTGCAGGGCTGCTTTACATCTCCCTCCCTGAGGACGAGAGCGTCGGGAAGAAAAAAGGAGGGCTCTCCTCCATGGGTACGTCCTCGGACGTTTATCCAGGTGGAGCATGGATGCGTCCCCATCGACCATATCCTCGTGGCCGCAGGATGGCCAAGTGAATTGATTTTTCAAAAATTCTATCACAAACTGATTGCCGAACCAGGGTTATTTGCCCATTCTGTTTTGAATTCAGTTGATAGCCTCCCCCTGGAACAGAGGGGTTGCTATTGATTTTCTTTATTAAAATAAACCATTAATACGTTTAAATCAATGTCATGGTTAATGCATTGTTGATTATTCACTCATCCTGAGTCAATCGATGCAGTGAGATGCCTGGATTTGAATCTATGGCATGAAATGACAGAGCTTTGAACTCTTCACGGAATCACTCATGTGACTCCGAAGTAAAATAGTAAGATTAAACGAGTTTATCAGTTTGAAGTTTGATCTGTACTTTATGAGGAGTTACGTTGGTGATTACGTGCCCTCCACTCCCAACCCTCTCCCACAAAGGTCATCTGGTAGTTCTAGGTTTCTGATCTTACTATGTTACTTCAATTACTGTTACCTGTGAATTCACTCCGCTGCTTTGAAGCTTGACGCGCATGTGGACTGGCAGGGCTTCGTCACGTAATCACCAATGTAACTCCTCATTAAATAAAAATCAAACTTCAAACCAGTAAGTTCTCTTTTAATCTTACTATAAATTCCCATAGGAACAATCTATGGCTGTGTGGTATTTCAAAAACGGCAAGCAGGAACAGAGAAGATGGATAACATTTTCAAAGTAGTGCTGATTTACTCATTCTATGAGCGGCCCTTGTTTGTGACGTGAGAATTGGAAGCTTGTGAGAAAGGGGAGAAGAGTGATAGAGAAGTAACGGAAAACAAAAACAAAAACAAAAACAGGGAATCGTAACTTGCAAAAAGTACAGCATTAATTTCCAATCCGAGGGCTAAGCTAAAAACTCAAAAATGTAAGAAAGGAGAACTGAAATACTGTAACATGTGTTTCTGGAACGAGGATAGACACACAAAGCTGAAGTAACTCAGTGGGTCAGACAGCATCTCTGTGGAAAAGGAATAGGCAGGGCCAGATTTATGTATAAGCTAGACAAGCTTTAGTTTAGGGCCTCGAGATCTAGGGGGGCCTCTGCTCGCTGCACCAAGGTGCGTTAAACCTTTGAGATAGTGGCGTTGTTACAAACCCTACCATCAGTGGCGCTGTGGGACAGTGGCGTTGTTGCAAATCCTACCATCGGTGGCGCTGTGCTTGTGATTCTGGAGGCTTTGGTGGTGTGGGGGGAGGGGTTAAAATGAAGGTGAGGTATATATTCGTTGTGGAGAGGAATTTGCTCCACAGATCCTTAAATCATTGGAAGTGCAGAACAAAGGAAAAGGTATGTAGTTTATTTAACCCTTCCCCCCGCTGAACCTCGCCGCCGCACTGGGGCCTATCCACCTCTAATCCGCTCTGGGGCCTATCCACCCCGCATCCACACCTGGCCGACCCACCTCGCACTGGACCCACCCAACAACGCCTCCGGACCAGACGCATCCAACATCGCCGCCGGACTGGGGCTCGCTGAACATGGCCGCCGCACAGCACCCTACTCACCTCGTCGCCTCACCGGGTTGGCCAAACCGCGCTGCCCCACCGAATATCCGCCCACCGGGACCTCCCACACATCACCCGTCGACCCCGATTCTGCTGCCCGCGAACTGCCGGAGGGGCATCAACCGCCTCAACATCTCCACTCCCCTGTCTCACTCCAATCTCTCCCCCCCTCCCGAACGTACTGCCATCGACTCACTCCGCAACAACCCAGACAGGGTTATCAAACCCGCCGGCAAGGGGGGTGCCGTGGTAGTCAGGCGCGTCGATCTCTACAAAGCTGAGTCCAAGCGCCAACTCTCAGACACCTCCTCCTACTTACCCCTGGACCACGACCCCACAGACGAGCACCAGGCCACTATCACTATCTCTAACACCATCACTGACTTCATACACTCCGGCTGACATGCCCCGTCTGCACTGATCCCATCAGCCTGCGTCAGGCCCATAACCCTATAAACCTGTCCTATACCAGACCCAGTGCAACCCTCTAAACCTATCCCATACATGTACCAGTCTAAATGTTTCTTCAACGTTGCGATAGTCCATGCCTCAACTACCTCGTTCCATACACCTTCCACCTTTCGAATGAAAACATTACCCCTCAGGTTCCTATTAAACCTTTTCCCCTTCATGTTAACGTATCTGGTGTTCTATTCGCCGACTCTGTGCAAGAGACTCTGTGCATCTCCCCGATCTATTCCTTTCATATTTTGTGTAACACTATAAGATCACCCCGTCATCCTCCTGCGCTCCAAAGAATAGAGTCCTATCCTGCTCAACTCAGGCTCTCGAGTCCACGCAACATCCTCGTAATTCTTCTCTGTACCATTTCCAGCTTGACAACATCTTTCCTATAACATGATGCCCAGAACTGAACACAATATTCTAAATGTGGCCTCATCGACGTCTTATACACCTGCAACGTGTCTTCCCAACTTCTATTCTCAACGTTCTGACTGGTGAAAGCCAATGTGCCAAAAGCCTTTTGACCACCATGTCTATCTGTGATGCCACTTTCAACGAACTATGTACTTGTGTTCCACAACATGTCCTAGTTTTCTTATGAGGGGAAGTGTGGAGCATTTCTAATTCTCAAGAAATTGGATAATTAGTTCAAAAAACTAAAAAGCAGATTGACGGGGTAAAGCATCGCAATCCTGACCTGTTCCCTGAATTTGGTCTGAGTTATCCCATAAATAAAAGTGTTTGTGCAGCAACTAAAAAGCTGCATCACAGTCCCGGCATCCTGTGCCTGAAAAAGGCGGATGGACGTTTCGAGGTCGGTGTAGAGACAGCGGGTGAGAATGAAGACCAGAGTGGTTGTCGTCCAGCAGACGAGGAAACTCGCCGACAGGGTGAAGAGTAGAACGATGGATTGTCGTCGGCTCTTCAATTCCGGATCCCGCTGTTTCTCGCGATTTCCCTGCCCTTTGAGTGTCCTGCAAACTTTGCTCGCTGCCAGGATCGTCCTCACGGTCAGAGTATTGAGGAACATAATGAGGAAGAAAGGAAGTAGCGGGTTAAAAACACGATCCACCCAGTAAAACCACTCAAATGTATCCGTCATGGGAAGTGCGGGTTTACCAAAACAAACCCATTTATCGCGCACTCGATAAGATGTTGTTTCAATATACAGAAAATAAAAAGGGATGTTCTTTAAACAGAACCTGATACCTATGGTACCAATAACCAAACTTGCAATTTTGGGTGTGCAGTATTTTGCCTTTATCGCAGACCAGCAAATGGTCACAAAACGATCGAAAGTAAAAGCGACGGTAAACCACACGGAATAATCTGAAGCAACGTGACACAACGAATAGTGGACAAGGCAGAAGGCAGGGATTAGTGTGGGTGGGGGCAGGGATTAGTGTGGGGAGAGTGTGGGTGGGGGCAGGGATTAGTGTGGGGAGAGTGTGGGTGGGGGCAGGAAGTAGTGTGGGGAGAAAGTGGGTGGGGGCAGGGATTAGTGTGGGGAGTGACAGGGCTGTGCCGACACAGCAGGGCAATGGGATTAGTATGGGGATTGAACCGGTTGTGGGGAGATTGGGGAGCGGCAGGATTACTACGGGATGGATTCAGGGCAGTGGGGAGAGAGTAGGCTGGTGGGTGTCATGACGATGAGTCATGATGATGATATATAAATTAGATGACCTGAACTGAATAAGGGGGGTGGAGTGTCAAATGGGATAGTCGAGGATGGAGTTAAAGGGAAAGGGGTTCTTAAATGTGTGAGCGTAGAGGGGTGTAAAATGAGGGTAGAAGCAATCGGTCGCAAGGTGAAAAGTAAAAGTGGCAGGCAGACACATCCAGGGCAAAAATCAAAAAGGGCCACTTTTCAACATAATTATATAAGGGGTAAGAGTGTTGTAAAAACAAGCCTGAAGGCGTTGCGTCTCAATGCAAGGAGCATTCATAATAAGGTGGATGAGTTGAATGTGCAGATAGCTATTAATGACTATGATATAGTTGGGATCACGGAGACATGGCTCCAGGGTGACCAAGGCTGGGAGCTGAATATCCAGGGATATTCAATATTCAGGAGGGATAGACAGAAAGGAAAAGGAGGTGGGGTAGCGTTGCTGGTTAGAGAGCAGATTAACGCAATAGAAAGGAAGGACATTTGGCTTGAAGGATGTGGAATCGATATGGGTAGAGCTGCGAAACACTAAGGGACAGAAAACGCTAGTGGGAGTTGTGTACAGGCCACCTAACAGTAGTAGTGGAATTGGGGTTGGCATCAAACAGGAAATTAGAAATGCGTGCTACTAAAGTAAAACAGTGATAATGGGTGACTTCAATCTACATATAGATTGAGTGTATCAAATTGGCAGGGGTGCTGAGGAAGAGGATTTCTTGGAATGTATGCGGGATAGTTTTCTAAACCAACATGTAGAGGAACCAATGAGAGAACAGGCTATTCTAGACTGGGTATTGAGTAATGAGGAAGGGTTAGTTAACAGTCTTGTTGTGCTTCGCCCCTTGAGCAAGAGTGACCATAATATGGTTGAGTTCTTCATTAGGATGGAGAGTGACATAATTAATTCAGAAAAAAGGGTTCTGAACTTAAAGAAAGGTAACTTTGAGCGTATGAGACATGAATTAGCCAAGATAGACTGGCAATTGATTCTTAAAGGGTTGAAGGTGGATAGGCAATGGAAGGCATTTAAAGACTGCATGGATGACCTACAAAAATTGTTCATGCCAGTTTGGCAAAAGACTAAATCAGGGAAGGTAGTACATCCGTGGGTAACAAGGGAAATCAGGGATAGTATCAAAACAAAAGATGAAGCATACAAATTAGCTATAAAAAGCAGCCTACCAGAGGACTTGGAGAAATTGGAGAGTCCAGCAGAGGAAGACAAATGGCTTAATTAGGAAAGGGAAAATAGATTATGAAAGAAAACTGGCAGGGAACATAAAAACTGACTGCAAACGTTTTTATAGATATGTGAAGAGAAAAAGATTAGTTAAAACAAATGTAGGTCCCTTGCAGTCAGAAAGGTGAATTTATCATGAGGAACAAGGACATGGCAGACCAATTGAATAACTACTTTGGTTCTGTATTCACTAAGGAAGACATAAATAATCTGCCGGAAATAGCAGGGAACCGGGGGTCAAATGAGATGGAGGAACTGAGTGAAGTCCAGGTTAGCCGGGAAGTGGTGTTAGGTAAATTGAATGTATTAACGGCCGATAAATACCCAGGGCCAGATAGGCTGCATCCCAGAGTACTTAAGGAAGTAGCCCCAGAAATAGTGGATGCATTAGTGATAATTTTTCTAAACTCTTTAGATTCTGTAGCTCCTGAGGATTGTAGGGTAGCTAATGTAACCCAACTTTTAAAAAAGGGAGGGAGAGAGAAAACAGGGAATTACAGACCAGTTAGTCTAACATCGGTTGTGGGGAAACTGCTAGAGTCAATTATTCAAGATGGGATAGCAGCACATTTGGAAAGTGGTGAAATCATTGGACAAAATCAGCATGGATTTATGAAAGGTAAATCATGTCTGACGAATCTGATAGAATTTTTCGAGGATAAGGGAGAACCAGTGGATGTGTTATATCTGGACTTTCAGAAGGCTTTCAACAAAGTCCCACAAGAGATTAGTATACAAACTTAAAGCACACGGCATTGGTGGTTCATTATTGATGTGGATATAGAACTGGCTGGCAGACAGGAAGTAAAGAGTAGAAGCAAACGGGTCCTTTTCAGAATGGCAGGCAGTGACTAGTGGGGTACCGCAAGCCTCAGTGCTGGGATCCCAGCTATTTCCAATAAAAACTAGAATAAGTGGTACCCGTTGGGTCCCAGGATCATACGGGAGGGCTGGTCACCAACGCAATATTCAGCCTCTCCACCAATTCCAATATTGCTCGCCAGTGGGGGGATGGGCTGTCTGTTGGGCTAGTATGGGTGTTGCGGGCCGAAGTTACTGGTTTCCAAAGGGCTAGTATACACATTGTGGGCCGAATGAATTCTTGAGATGGCATCCAACTGTTGCAACGATTTTAAAAGCCAAGCCAAGGCAAACAATTGGGCTGCAGCCACCTGACAACCAAAATTCATTTTGTGAACACAAACTTATTAAAAAGGCGAGGCAAACAATTGGGCTGCAGCCACCCGACACTCAAAATTCATTTTGTGAACACAAACTTATTAAAAAGGCAAGGCAAACAATTGGGCTGCAGCATCCAACAACCAAAATTCATTTTGTGAACACAAACCTTTTAAAAAGGCGAGGCAAACAACTGGGCTGCAGCCACCTGACAACCAAAATTCATTTTGTGAACACAAACTTGTTAAAAAGGCGAGGAAAACAATTGGGCTGCAGCCACCTGACAACCAAAATTCATTTTGTGAACAAAAGCTTTTTAAAAAGGCGAGGCAAACAATTGAGCTGCAGCCACCTGACAACCAAAATTCATTTTGTGAACACAAACCTTTTAAAAAGGCGAGGTAAACAATTGGGCTACAGCCATTCAACAACAAAAATTCATTTTTTGAACACAAACTTTTAAAAAAGGCGAGGCAAACAATTGGGCTGCAGCCACCCGACAACCAAAATTCATTTTGTGAACACAAACTTATTTAAAAAGGGAGGCAAACAATTGGGTTGCAGCCACTTTTCAGCCGCATCGAGGTGACTCACCGTGGAGTTGACATGCATTCAGTGTTATTCGCAGCTCAGAGACCCGTGACCCCCTCGCTTCTTGGTTCTGGCAGAGACTGAGTGAGGCACTATACTTCCGGGTTTTTTAGTCCCTCCCCCTGCCACCAGCGGGGGCAGCAGAGAGAATGGGGGATATTTTTAAAACATTAATATATCTCAGATTTTTCCTCGAAGGAAATAATCCTCTGGACCCTGAAGGCGCAGGGGGGATCTGACCGAGGTGGCCATAAATGACGGCCATTGGTGGCGCTGTTCTCTAGGAAATCGCAGCGCAGTGGGCCGAAAGTGGTCAAGTTCAGACTTTTAGTAATATAGATTAATGATTTGTACGAGGGAATTGAATTCAACATCTCCAAATTTGCGGATGACACGAAGCTGGGGGGCAGTGTTAGCTGTCAGGAGGATGCTAGGAGGCTGCAAGGTGAGTTGGATAGGCTGGGTGAGTGGGCAAATGCATGACAGATGCAGTATAATGTGGATAAATGTGAGGTTATCCACTTTGGTTGCAAAAACAGGAAAGTAGACTATTATCTAAATGGTAGCCGATTAGGAAAAGGGGAGATGCAACAAGACCTAGGTGTCATGGTACACCAGTCATTGAAAGTAGGCATGCAGGTGCAGCAGGCAGTGAAGAAAGCGAATGGTATGTTAGCATTCATAGCAAAAGGATTTGAATTTAGGAGCAGGGGGATTCTACTGCAGTTGTACAGGGTCTTGGTGAGACCACACCTGGAGTATTGCGTACAGTTTTGGTCTCCTAATCTGAGGAAAGACATTCTTGCCATAGAGGGAGTACAGAGAAGGTTCACCAGACTGATTTCTGGGATGCCAGGACTTTCATATGAAGAAAGACTGGATAGACTCGGCTTGTACTCGCTAGAATTTAGAAGATTGAGGGGGGATCTTATAGAAACGTACAAAATTCTTAAGGGCTTGGACAGGCTAGATGCAGGAAGATTGTTCCCAATGTTGGGGAAGTCCAGAACAAGGGGTCACAGTTCAAGGATAAGGGGGAAATCTTTTAGGACCGAGATGAGAAAAACATTTTTCACACAGAGAGTGGTGAATCTGTGGAATTCTCTGCCACAGAAGGTAGTTGAGGCCAGTTCATTGGCTATATTTAAGAGGGAGTTAGATGTGGCCCTTGTGGCTAAAGGAATCAGGGGGTATGGAGAGAAGGCAGGCACAGGATACTGAGTTGGATGATCAGCCATGAACATATTGAATGGTGGTGCAGGCACGAAGGGCCGAATGGCCTACTCCTGCACCTATTTGCTATGTTTCTATGTTTCTATGACCTCTGCATCAGATGAGCTGGAGATCAGATCGTGTAGGGCTGTGTAAGCTGTGACTGTGTGAATTAATAAACACAGAGAACAATTAATAATAATATGTCGATATCATTATTACTTCACATCTGCGGCCAGGATGTGACATTGGCGACTTGGATATTTCGGATAATTCAGAAAATTGGATATTTTGGATTCTGAATCCGTGGCTTCGAGCTGGTAAAAGATTTTTATTTTCAAATGGTGGTCATTGGAGCTGATTTCTTAGCACTACGTGGAGTTCCACACTTCCATCCGATGGAAGTCTAATCTAATCTAATCTAATCTAATGATGCGAGTACCGTCAGCATGAAGTGGAACGCTTGCCTGGAGGAATTCAAGGCCTACGTCGACAGTCGTGGGCTCTTTCTTGATGAAAGTACACCGGGGCAGAAGGCGCAGCGGGAGAGCATTGCTTCTCTTCACCGCGGGGCCAGTGGTTCGAGAAATGTTTAAAACACTCCCTGATACCGGAATGAAGGAAGACTATAACAAAGCCGTTGATGCTTGAAACAGTCATTTTGTGGTGGTGCCGAATACTACATTTCAACGCCATTTATTCAATAGAACAAAGCAGGAGGAGGGCGAGATTGGTGCTGAATTTGTGATGAGACTCAGACAGGTGTCTGTAGGATGCAAATATGTGGTTGCTGATGTGGAAAACCAGATATTGGATCAGGTTGTCCAGCATTGCAGGTCAGACAAGCTCAGGAGGCAGCTAGAAAAAGGGGGTGTGTTAAACCTTAATATAACCATATAACCATATAACAATTACAGCACGGAAACATGCCATCTCGGCCCTTCTAGTCCGTGCCGAACACGTATTCTCCCCTAGTCCCATCTACCTGCAATCGGACCATAACCCTCCATTCCTTTCCCGTCCATATACCTATCCAATTTATTTTTAAATGATAAAATCAAACCTGCCTCCACCACTTCCACTGGAAGCTCATTCCACAGCTACCACTCTCTGAGGAAAGTTCCCCCTCATGTTACCCCTAAACTTGTGTCCCTTAATTCTCAAGTCATGTCCTCTTGGTTGAAACTTCCCTACTCTCAATGGGAAAAGCTTATCCACGGTAACTCTGTCTATCCTTATCATAATTTTAAAGACCTCTATCAAGTCTCCCCTTAAACTTCTGCGCTCCAAAGAATAGAGACCTAACTTGTTCAACCTTTCTCTGTAACTTAGTTGCTGAAACCCAGGCAACATGCTAGTAAATCTCCTCTGTACTCTCTCTATTTTGTTGACATCCTTCCTATAATTAGGCGACCAAAATTGTACACCATACTCCAGTATTGGCCTCACCAATGCCTTGTACAATTTTAACATTACATCCCAACTTCTATACTCAATGCTCTGATTTATAAAGGCCAGCACACCAAATGCTTTCTTTACCACACTATCTACATGAGATTCCACCTTCGGGGAACTGTGCACAGTTATTCCCAGATCCTCTGTTCAACTGCATTCCTCAACTCACTACCATTTACCATGTACGCCCTATTTTGATTTGTCCTGCCAAGATGTAGCACCTCACACTTATCAGCATTAAACTCCATCTGCCATTTTTCAGCCCATGCTTCCAAATGGCCTAAATCTCTCTGTAGACTTTGAAAATCTACTGCATATCATCTGCATACTTACTAATCCAATTTACCACACCATCATCCAGATCATTGATGTACATGACAAACAACAGTGGACCCAACACAGATCCCTGTGGCACCCCACTAGTCACCGGCCTCCAACCTGACAAACATCCATCCACCATTACTCTCTGGCATCTCCCATTCAGCCACTGTTGAATCCATCTTGCTACTCCACCATTAATACCCAACAATTGAACCTTCTTAACCAACCTTCCATGAGGAACCTTGTCAAAGGCCTTACTAAAATCCATATAGACAACATCCACTGCTTTACCCTCATCAATTTCCCGAGTAACCTCTTCAAAAAATTCAAGAAGATTAGTCAAACATGACCTTCCAGGCACAAATCCATGTTGACTGTTCCTAATCAGACCCTGTTTATCCAGGTGCTTATATATATTATCTCTAAGTATCCTTTCCATTAATTTGCCCACCACTGACGTCAAACCTACAGGTCTATAATTGCTAGGTTTACTTTTAGAACCCTTTTTAAACAATGGAACAACATGCGCAGTACGCCAATTCTCTGGCACTATTCCCGTTTCTAATGACAATTGAAATATTTCTGTCATAGTCCCTGCTATTTCTACACTAACTTCCCTCAATGTCCTAGGGAATATCCTGTCAGGACCTGGAGACTTATCCACTTTTATATTGTTCTAAAGTGTCAGTACTTCCTCTTCTTTGAATCTCATAATTTCCATAGCTACTCTACTTGTTTCCCTTACCTCTCATAATTCAATATCCTTCTCCTTGGTGAATACCGAAGAAAATAAATTGTTCAATAACTCCCCCATCTCTTTTGGCTCTGCAGATAGCTGTCCGCTCTGACTCTCTAATGGACCAGTTTTATCCCTCGTTATCCTTTTGCTATTTATATAGCTGTAGAAACCCTTTGGATTTACTTTCACCTTACTTGCCAAAGCAACCACATATCTTCTTTTAGCTTTTCTAATTTCTTTCTTAAGATTCTTTTTACATTCTTTATACTCCTCAAGCACCTCATTTACTCCATGCTGCCTATAATTATTGTAGATCTCTCTCTTTTTTTTTTTTTTTTGATGATGCTTTGTCGATTGCAGCGGCACTGGAAGTTGTTGAGGTACAATTTGACAACATGAAATTGCAAGATACCAAGACTGGGCAAGTTAACCAGCTGTCCTATGGTAGATCAAGATGTAAGACTGAACATGAGATCAAGTGTTACAGGTGTGGCAACAAGGGTCACATAGGGAAAGATGCATGTTGTCCTGCAAAAGGTAGAACATGTAGGAAATGTGGAGACAAAGATCATTTTGCAAAGAAATGTAAAAGTAAGGCCAGGGACAAGACAAGTGATTACAGCAAGAAAGGGAAGTCCAGTGAAAGAAAGACAGACCTTGGCAGAAAAAGAAGGGTCATGTCCGTCACGTAGATGGAGATGAAGACAGTGATGAAGCTGGTGAGCATGCTGTTAAAAGGAATGATCAGTTTGCATTGAATGATAGCGATCACAAGAAAGTTTCAGTGACCATCGGAGGTGTTACAGTGCCAGTGATTGTAGACTCTGGTAGCGACAGCAATGTAATTGACAGATCACTTTGGGAATGCTTGAAACAGCAGAAAATCAAGTGAACATCAGGGAATGCAGTAGGAAGTTATATCCATACACCGCAACTAAACCTTTGCAGACCATTGGAAGTTTCACCGCTAATGTTGAAGTCGGAGATAGAAAAACTGAAACAGAATTCATGGTGATGGAGGAGAAGGGAGAACCTCTGCTGTGTAGAAATCCAGCTCGAGAACTGGGAGTGCTTCACATCGGAGGGCATGTCAATGCAGAGCAGTCATATGATGACATGAGGCAGGAATTTCATTCATTATTGGGATTGGAAAATTGAAAGTCCGGCAAGTGAAGTTAGCCATTGATTAAACTGTCAAGCCGATAGTTCAACCGGTGCAGAGAACGCCATTTTGACTTTGTGGAAAAGTAGAAGCTAAAATCAAGGAGTTGATTGATCAGGACATTATTGAACCAGTTGAATGTTCGACACACTGGGTGAGCCCAGTAGTGATTTTGCCAAAATTGTGCAGACTGATTCCTGGGATGTCAGGACTTTCATATGATGAAAGACTGGATAGACTCGGCTTGTACTCGCTAGAATTTAGGAGATTGAGGGGGGGATCTTATAGAAACTTACAAAATTCTTAAGCGGTTGGACAGGCTAGATGCAGGAAGATTGTTCCCGATGTTGGGGAAGTCCAGGATAAGGGATCACAGTTTAAGGATAGAGGGGAAATCCTTTAGGACCGAGATGAGAAAAACATTTTTCACACAGAGAGTGGTGAATCTCTGGAACTCTCTGCCACAGAAGGTAGTTAAGGCCAGTTCATTAGCTATATTTAAGAGGGAGTTAGATGTGGCCCTTGTGGCTAAAGGGGTCATGGGGTATGGAGAGAAGGCAGGTACGGGATACTGAGTTGGATGATCAGCCATGATCATATTGAATGGCGGTGCAGGCACGAAGGGCCGAATGGCCTACTCCTGCAACTATTTTCTATGTTTCTATGTTTTCTATGACACCAGACTGTGCGTTGACATTAGGAGAACCAATGAGGCAATAATCCGAGAAAGACCCCAATTCCTACGGTCGATGAGGTTCTACAAGAGTTATCAACCAGTAAAGTTCTCCAAAATTCATCTCCAGTGGGGATATCATCAATTGGAATTACACCCAGAGTCAAGAGAGGTGACAAAATTTGTCACTCACTGCGGGTTGTACGATACAAAGACTGATGTTTGGAATCAATGCTGCTCCCGAGATAGACAATAGATAATAGACAATAGGTGCAGGAGTAGGCCATTCGGCCCTTCGTGCCAGCTGATCATCCCCAATCAGTACTGCGTTCCTGCCTTCTCCCCATATCCCCTGACTCCGCTAATTTTACTTCGGAGTCACAGCTGGTTCACGGCTCTCCCTGATCGAGCGCCTGTTGGAGAGGTTGCTTTCAAAGGACGCGCTCCAGGAGGAGGAGAGCAGTTATCCCCAGGCTGATGGAGAGCCTGTGTCAGCAGTGCCAGCCTGTGTCAGCAGCGCCTGTTGGAGAGGTTGCTTGAGAAGGACGTGTTCCGGGAGGAGGAGTGCAGTCTTCGCCAGGCTGATGGAGAGCCTGTGTCAGCAGTGCCTGTTGCAGGGCTGCAGAATCGCCCCCATATGGAGGAGGAGGGTGAGTCAGGTCAGGAAGATGCTGATGCTGGGGTGATGGCTGTGTATAGCCCTAAGGGTGATGGACAAGAGGTCATGGTGCCTAATCTGGAAGTTAAGTTTGCAGCACCAAGGAAGCAGGGGAGCCATTGGGGGATGAGCTGGCAACCACCATTAATTATATGCTCTCCCACCAGCTTGAGGAGTTAACTATGGACGATACTGCAAAAAAGTATGTAGCCCCAGTCAACTGTGAGTTGCTTAAGGTGCCAATGGTCAACCATGTTATATGGGGCCAAATGGGGGTTCCAGTGAGAGCACAGGAACTGAAGGTACAGAGAGTGCTCAAATTGTTAGCGGCAGGAATTACTGCATTTGCCAGAATATTGGATGAGGGGCACTTGACGGAAGTACACCAGGATGCTCTGGGAATGTTCGGTAGTGCACAATTTGAGATTAACGGCCTCAGGAAAAGTGCCATACGTCCTGTTATTCACCCGAAATTTGCGGCATTATCTAAAAAAGATGGGTGGTGTAGAATCATTCTAGACCTAACGAGCCTCAACCCTTTTGTGCAATATAAGCACTTTAAGATGGAAATTCTTTCTACTGCTAAGCAGCTGGTGTCCAAAGGGTGTTATATGGCAAGCATAGATCTCAAGGATGCTTATTACTCAGTGTCTGTTCATTGGGATGATAGGAGATTTTTGAAGTTTAGCTGGATGAATCAATAGTGGCAATTCAAAGCTTTGCCAAATGGTTTCACCTCAGCTCCGAGATTGTTTACCAAATTGTTAAAGCCAATTCTTGGCTTACTACGAACTCAGGGTCATGTGGTAATGGCCTATTTGGATGATATTTTTATTGTAGGAAACACTCGGGAGGCAGCTGAATCATCAGTGTCAGCTGTTAAAATCACTTTGGAACAATTATCCACCCAGAGAAGTCCAAATTAACTCCAGTTAAAGTGATTGATTACTTGGGGTTCACCATTAACTCAGATCAGATGCTAGTGACTCTGCCGAGGGATAAAAGGCAGCAGTTAATTGAAAAGTGTGTCAAGGCTGAGGCGAGTTGGCTTGAACGCCGCTCACGGAATTTGGCTGTCGATTGAGTGCAGCTGCAGGGGGGGACCGTGCCGGTCCGGAGGTTGGGAGAGAGAGAGAGGAGACACTGAGTAGTAATAGTAGGGAGATATTGTATTGGGGTATCGGCCGACGGCCTGTATAGGTCCGGTAAACGGTGCTCTGGCAATATTCCCTGCTGTTACAAAATGACAGGCGAGAGTGGGTCTAGTGGTATGGAGGCCAGTGGAGGAGAGGATAATGAAGGAAATGTTGAGAAGGAGTGGGAAACCGTGGGAACACAGGGTAGTCCCAGGAAGAGCAGCCGTAAAAGAAGGAAAAGCAATATTGGTGGATCGGAGAGTGAAGACAAGGAACCAGAAAAGGAACCAGAAAAGGAAATTTCGTTAAATGTAGTGGTGAGGTTTGAAGGAGAAGGAGGAGTAAAGAAGATAGAGCCAATGAAGCTGACAAAAATAATCAGAGCCCAGGTTGGGGAAGTAAAGTATGCAAGAGTGCTGGAAGATGGAAACATGCTAATAGGGTGCAACAGTGAGGCTCAAGTTGAAAAGGTCATGAAAATGAACAAGATTGACAAAATCAAAATAATCAAAGTAGTGAGAGTGGGAGAACGGAGGAGGGCAGGGTGTAAAGGGGTTATCTATGGAATCCCTCTCAAAGTCAATATGAGTGAACTGGTTCAGGAACTCAGAAAGAGATGTGAATTAATTATGAATGCCAAAAGAATGACCAAAGGAGCAAAGAAAGAGGAAACTGAGTCAGTCCTGGTCGAATTCAAGACAGAATCCCTTCCAAAAGTGGTCCATTTTGGATTCATGCGATATAGTGTAAGAGAGTACATACCCAAACCAATGAGGTGCTTCAAATGTCAGAAATTTGGGCATATAGCTAAAATGTGCAAGGGGGCGAGGAAATGCGCAAGGTGTAGTGGGGACCATGAATATGGTCAGTGTGGAGAGGGGGTCAGACCAAAGTGCTGTAATTGTGGAGGAGAGCATAGTGTGGCTTACTGGGGCTGTGAGGTGATGAAATGTGAAGCTGAAGTACAAAACATAAGAGTGAAGGAAAAGGTCTCCTATGCAGAGGCAGCAAAAAGGGCTGACCCTACAAAACAGATGAATGAAAGAAGGATCAGGAGGGAGAAAGATATGGGCATAATGGAAACAATAAAAGAAAAAGTAAAGAGTATATGGAAAGAAAAGAAAAACCCGGTTATATTTATAGCAGGAGTAATAAATGCGACAGCAGAAGTAAAATCCAAAACAGAAAGGATCCAAATCATTGTAAAGGCTGCAGTCCACCACTTGGGCATGGCAGGATTGAAGTGGGAGGAAATACATGATGGTCTCAGTATCCAGGCGAGCCAAGAGTCAACATGTGTGGTTTAATAATATTAATGTTAATCCTACAATGGAATGCAAGAAGCTTGTTAGCCAATGGGCAAGACTTTAAGCAATTCATAGACAGTAGGAAGGAAAAACCGGATGTCGTATGTATCCAGGAAGCCTGGTTGAAACCAAGTTTAGATTTTGTTCTATATGATTATGTTGCAGTGAGATGTGATAGGGGAAATGGGGGAGGAGGGGGTTGTGCCACTTTCATTAAAAAAGGGATACCATACAAGGTATTAGGAATTGGGCAGGAACAGGAATATGTGGTAATAGAAGTATGGTCTGAGAGGAGGAAAATAGTGGTAATAAATTACTATAATCCATGTAAGCGATTAGAGGTCAATAAGTTACAGGAAGTAGAAGGCCAGAGCAAATCTAATGTTATTTGGTGTGGGGACTTTAATGCACATAATACATTATGGGGCAGTGGAAAGTCAGATAATAATGGACAGGTAATTGAGGAATTATTAAATGATGGTAATCTAGTATGTCTAAATGATGGAAAGAAGACCAGGGTAGATGTTAGGACAGGGAAGGAGTCTGTGTTGGACCTTACACTTGTTTCTAATAGGATTGCTGCTAAATGTAACTGGGAAGTATATGAAAAGGGTACCATAGGAAGTGATCATCATCCTGTGCTATGCAAAATAAATATTACTTTAACTATGAGTAAAGAAAACAGAAGTGGACGATGGGTGTTTGGAAAGGCTAATTGGGAGAAATTTAAGGAGGAAAATGATAGATATGTAAAACCGATACAAGAAGAGACAGATATAGAAAACTTTGAGAATAAATTGTCAGAAGGTATCAAAAGAGCAGCATTAGTTTCCATACCTAAAAGTAAAGGAAGATCAAAAAGGAAAGCTGTGCCATGGTGGGACAATAAATGTAAAGAGGCAGTGGTGAATAGAAACAGAGCATTCAGATTATTAAAAATAACTCATAACTACCAACACATGATTAATTACAAACAGGCTCAGGCAATTGTAAGGAGGACTATAAGACAAACAAAAAGAGCATATTGGAGGAAGTATTGTGATTCAATTGGAAACACAACACAGGTAGGGGGGATATGGGGGATGATTTAAAAAATGGAAGGTGATAAAAGGGAGTGGAGTTATCCTATCCTAACAAATGGAGATCAAACTGTAGTCTCAAATAAAGACAAAGCAGAACTAATGGTTAACACTTTTAGTAGGGTTCACAGCTCCCACAACTTATCAGATGAAGGAAGAAGCGGTAGGGAAAGAACAAGAGAGGAAAATGTTGAGGCCTTACAAAGGAAAGGTATCACAGAGGACAAGTACAATATTCCATTTAATTTGGGGGAGCTAAAGAGAGCTCTGGCCAAGTGTAAGAACTCAGCCCCAGGGAAGGATGATATTTGCTACATAATGATAAAGCATCTAAGTGAGGAGGGACTCCAAAAGATACTTGCACTATATAACAAGGTGTGGGAAGAAGGGCGAATACTGGAGAGGTGGAAGGAAGCAATCATTGTGCCTATTAGGAAACAAGGGAAAGATGCAAGTAATCCAGTAAATTATAGACCTATAGCTTTAACAGCACACATGTGTAAACTGATGGAAAGAATGGTAAATGAAAGATTAATGCATCTAATGGAAGAAAAGGGTATAGTGGCTAATTATCAGAGTGGCTTTAGAAAAGGGAGAGGTACTAATGATCCAGTTCTGTGCTTGGAAGATGATATAAAGAAAGCACAAGTTAAAAAATAATCTGTAGTTACCGTATTTTTTGATGTAGAGAAGGCTTACGATATGTTGTGGAGAGAAGGTCTTCTAATAAAGCTGCATTTAATGGGAGTAGGAGGAAATATTTTTAACTGGATAATGGATTTTCTTAACGGTAGAAGTATCCAAGTTAAAATAGGGTCAGACATCTCTAGTAAATGTGTAGTCGAGAATGGAACTCCCCAAGGAAGTGCGATAAGCCCGATCCTATTCTCAATCATGATTAATGATATATTTGCAAACATTCAACCAGAGATGGGGCGATCGCTCTTTGCAGATGATGGCAGCCTATGGAGAAAGGGGAAGAATATAACCATATATAACAATAACCATGCTACAGCACGGAAACAGGCCATCTCGACCCTTCTAGTCCGTGCCGAACACATAATCTCCCCTAGTCCCATATACCCGCGCTCAGACCATAACCCTCCATTCCTTTCCCATCCATATAACTATCCAATTTATTTTTAAATGATAAAAACGAACCTGCCTCCACCACCTTCACTGGAAGCTCATTCCACACAGCTACCACTCTCTGAGTAAAGAAGTTCCCCCTCATGTTACCCCTAAACTTCAGTCCCTTAATTCTCAAGTCATGTCCCCTTGTTTGAATCTTCCCTACTCTCAGTGGGAAAAGCTTTCCCACGTCAACTCTGTCTATCCCTCTCATCATTTTAAAAACCTCTATCAAGGCCCCCCTTAACCTTCTGCGCTCCAAAGAATAAAGCCCTAACTTGTTCAACCTTTCTCTGTAACTTAGTTGCTGAAACCCAGGCAACATTCTAGTAAATCTCCTCTGTACTCTCTCTATTTTGTTGACATCCTTCCTATAATTAGGCGACCAAAATTGTACACCATACTCCAGAATTGGCCTCACCAATATAGATTTTATCGTGGGTAAAATGCAGCAAGGGATAGCCCAGGTGGAAGAGTGGGGAGTGAAATGGGGTTTTAAATTCTCTATAGAGAAGACAAAGACAATGGTTTTCACAAGGAAGGAAATTAAAGAGGATGTCCAGTTAAAACTATACGGCAACAATTTGGAAAGAGTAAAAGATTTCCGTTTCCTGGGAGTCCATTTTGACTCCAGATTAACATGGAGGGTCCACATTACAAAAATAATTGGAAAATGCAAAAAAGCCATCAATGTAATGAGATGCTTGGCAGGTTTAGAGTGGGGAGCAGATATATTATCTCTTAAACATATCTATGTATCACTGATCAGATCCAGACTAGAGTATGGCAGTATAGCTTATGGATCAGCATCTAAGTCAGTGTTGTCCGAGTTGGACAAAGTCCAAGCGGAAGCTCTAAGAATCTGTATAGGAGGTGTACGGACGTCACCTGTATGTGCACTACAGGTGGAAACTGGGGAGATGCCGTTGAGACTGCACCGCAGACAACTAATGGCTAATTACTGGCTAAGCCTTAAGGGTCATGGAGAGAACCACCCAACAAAACAGGTAGTACAGGAGTGCTGGGAGAGAGGGGTGGCTCAGTCTGGAAGCTTCGGCTGGGTTGGAGGAGGTGTGGCAAGGGACATGGAAGTAGAGGACAAAGAGTTCTGCCCTGCAGTATTGTGGCCATCTGTCCCAATATGGTTACTGAACATCCCAAAAGTTGATCTGGAGATATGGGAGGCAAAAAGGAGGGTTTTCCTCCTACTCCCATCCTACTGGGCTGTGTGAGGAATGCCATCAGCCGGAAACAGTTCAGCAGCTCTAGTTGCATGTAGAAGATATGAAACAGAAAGTAGAGTTTTGATCAGTGAAATGAAGAAAATTGGAATGGCAGATATATCAGAAAAGAACATTCTAGAGTATGGAGGGGAAGGAAAAGGAGTAAAGGTGTTGTTTAATTTCTTGAGGGCCTCTGGCCTTATAAAAAGGATATAATGTAAAGACATGAGGACTGTGGAGTGAAGCCAGAAGGTAGCAGCAATGCAACATTGTGGATGCCGGCTGCCGTAAACTCCAAAGAAGAAGAAAAGTGTGTCAAGATGCTGGAGAAACAACTACCCTCAATTAGACAAGTAGCCAAGTTGATTGGCAAGTTTGTGGCTGCTTTTCCAGCTGTGCAGTATGGGCCTCTGCATTATCAAGAATTACAACAAGCTAAACAACAAGCATTGAAAGCACATGCAGGCCATTTTGATAGGCCTATGAAATTGCCCACTGAAGCTATTTCTGAGATATTATGGTGGATGATGAATGTGGCAAGCAGCTCAAGGAAGGTACTGGTTGATCCACCTTCTATAATTTTACACACTGATGTCAGTGGCCAAGGTTTGGGGAGCTACTGACATGTTTTCCAGCTGTGGAGGCAGATGGAATACTGATGAGGCATCCCTTCTGCAATTGAGAGGGATCAATTATTTAGAGCTTCTGGCAACATTCTATGCGCTTAAAGCTTACTGTCTTGCTAAAAGTCATGTACATGTTCAGTTTCAAGTTGACAATACTACAGCAGTAGCATATTTGAATCATATGGGTGGAGTAAAATCAAAAGCTTGTAATAGCTTGGCTAAACAGATCTGGACCTGGTGTATTGACAAGAATATTTGGATTTCAGCTATTTATTTGCCGGGGAGGTTCAACACAGTCGCAGACACAAGGTCACGACAATTTAATGACAACATAGAATGGATGTTGAACCGTGAGATATTTGAAAATGTTGTTGCTAGGGTTGGAATGCCAGATATCGATTTCTTTGCATCCAGATTAAACCACCAGTTACCTAAATATGTCGCATGGGAACATGATTCAGAAGCAACAGGTGTGGGCGCGTTCTCACTGCACTGGGGAGGAATGTTTATATATGTATTTCATCCATTCTGTCTCGTCACTCGATGCCTGCAAAAAATTAAGTCAGGACTCCTACTCAGCCATGGTCTGCTCATGTTTTAGAGATGGCCACTGAGCCTCACATGATTGTTCCCAAACACAAAAATCTACTGGTGAATCCAGTAACTGGGGATCAGCATCCGTTACATGATCGTATTGATCTGTTGATTTGCAGATTCTAAGGAGACCATACCTGGGGAGAGGACTATCCGAGCGATCCGTGGATGTTATCACTGTGGCCTGGAGGGATAGTAAACAAAAGCAATACATCTCTTCAATAAGAAAGTGGGAGGTGTTCTGTTCAGGGCACAATGTTACATATGAAAATGCAGGGATCACAGATGTAATAGAGTTTTTGTCAACTCTCTTTTTTGATGAAAAGTTAAGCTATAGTGCGATTAACACAGCCAGAAGTGCTCTGTCAACGTACTTACCTTTGGTGTCAGAATTACATTCAGTAGGGACTCACCCATTAGTCTCTAAATTCATGAAGGGAGTGTTTAATTTCAATCCTCCCAAACCCAGGTACTCGGTTATCTGGAATGTGAGCAAAGTTTTAATGCTGCTTCGCGAGTGGGAGCCAGTCACAGCACTATCACTAGCTAAACTCACCATGAAGGTGGTCATGCTTATGGCATTGGTTTCAGCCCAATGAGTGCAGACTTTACAAATGCTGCGGATAGACAGGATGATGTGTCAGCAGATGCCATCACTTTTTATGTTTATGATTTGCTCAAGCAGAGTAGAATTGGTGTGACAGGATGTAAGATTGACTTTTCAGCATACCCCAAGGATGCCCGCCTGTGTGTAGTGTCATACTTGTCCCGATATATTGAGGCTACCAGAACCTTGAGGGGAACAGAGTCAGCATTGTTCATAAGCCACAAAAAAACGGTGGTGTCGGCGCAAACTATTTCAAGGTGGCTAAAGCAGGTTCTGGTAAGCGCTGGGATTGACACTGATAATTTTAAATCTCATTCCACCAGGGCGGCAGCAACTTCAGTGGCCAGGGTGATGGACGTGCCTGTAGATCATATTCTCGAGGCCGCAGGATGGTCAAGTGTTCTGATGTTCCAATGGTTTTACCATAAGCCGATTACAAGGCTGGGGGTTTCTGCCGATTCTGTTTTAAGTTCAGTTACATAGTTTCCCCTGGGATAGAGAGGTTACTATTATTGTTGTTCAAATAAACCGTTGATTCATTAAGCAATGTTTGCGTGATGTTTTATTGATAATTTTAATTATGATTGAGGCAATCATTGCAGTGAGAGGCCGGATTTGAATCTGCGGCATGAAATCACAGAGCTTTGAAATTTTCACGTAGTCACTCACTTGACTCCGAAATAAAATAGTAAGATTAAACGAGAACTTACCAGTTTGAAGTTTGATCTTTATTTTATGAGGAGTTACGATGAGGGATTACGTGCCCTCCGCTCCCAGCCTCATTAAGATAATTTGGTAATTCTAGTCTTCTTTCATCTTACTATCATACTTCAGTCACTATTATTATCTGTCATTTCACACTGCTGCTTTGAAGATTGACGCACGTGTGGCTGAACGGGGCTTCTTCACGTAGTCCCTCATCGTAACTCCTCATAAAATAAAGATCAAACTTCAAACTGGTAAGTTCTCGTTTAATCTTACTATTTTAAGAGCCCTATCTAGCTCTCTCTTGAAAGCATCCAGAGAACCTACCTCCAGAGAATTCCTACCAGGCAGAGAATTCCACAGACTCACCACTCTCTGTGAGGAAAAAGTGTTTTCTTGTCTCCGTTCTAAATGGCTTACTCCTTATTCTTAAACTGTGGCCCCTGGTTCTGGACTCCCCCAACATCGGGAACATGTTTCCTGCCTCTAGCGTGTCCAAACCCTTAACAATCTTATATGTTTCAATGAGATCACGTCTCATCCTTCTAAACTCCAGAATGTACAAGCCCAGCTGCTCCAATCTCTCAGCATATGACAGTCTCACGCCATCGCGGGAATTAACCTTGTAAACCTACGCTGCACTCCCTCAATAGCAAGAATGTCCTTCCTCAAATTAGGGGACCAAAACTGCACACAATACTCCAGGTTTGGTCTCACTAGAGCTCCATACAACTGCAGAAGGACCTCTTTGCTCCTATATTTGATTCCTCGTGTTATAAAGGCCAACATGCCATTCGCTTTCTTCACTGCCTGCTGTACCTGCATGCTTATTTTCATAGACTGATGAACAAGGACCCCCAGATCCCATTTTACATACCCTTTTCCCAACTTGACGCTATTTAGATAGTAATTTGCCTTCCTGTTTTTGCTACCAAAGTGGATAACCTCACATTTATCCACATTAAACTTCATCTACCATGCATCTGCCTACTCCCCCAACCTGTCCAAGTCACCTTGCATTCTCATAGCATCCTTCTCACAGTTCACACTGCCACCCAGCTTTGTGTCATCTGCAAATTTGCTAATGTTACTTTGAATCCCTTCATCCGAATCATTGATGTATATTGTAAATAACTACAGTCCCAGCACCGAGTCTTGCGGTACCCCACTAGTCACTGCCTGCCATTCTGAAAGGGACCCGTTAATCCCTTCTTTTTGTTTCCTGTCTGCTAATTACTTCTCTATCCATGTCAGCACTCTACCCCAAATACCATGTGCCCTAATTTTGCCTACTAATCTCCTATGTGGGAACTTATCAAATGTTTTCTGAAAGTCCAGGTACACGACACCCACTGGCTCTCCCTTGTCCATTTTCCTAGTTACATCTTCAAAAAAATCCAGAAGATTAGTCAAGCATGATTTCCCCTTCGTAAATCCATGCTGACTCGGACCGATCCTGTTACTGCTATCCAAATGTTCGGCTATCTCATCGATTATAATTGACTCTAGCATCTTCCCCACCACCGATGTCAGACTAACTGGTCTATAATTCCCTGTTTACTCTCTCCCGCCTTTCTTAAAGTGGGATAACATTAGCTACCCTCCAATCCACAGGAACTGATCCCGAGCCTATAGAACATTGGAAAATTATCACCAATGCATCCACGATTTCTAGAGCCACTTCCTTAAGTACCCTGGGATGCAGACCATCAGGCCTTGGGCATTTATCAGCCTTCAGTCCCATCAGTCTATCCAACACCATTTCCTGCCCAATGTGGATTTCCTTCAGTTCCTCCGTTAACCCAGATCCTCTGGTCACTACTATATCAGGAAGATTGTTTGTGTCCTCCTAAGTGAATACAGATCTAAAGTACCTGTTCAACTCATCTGCCATTTCCTTGTTCCCCATACCTTTTTCGGTCTTCTTGGGTCCAACTTTGGTCTTAATTAATTTTTTCCTTTTCACATATCTAAAGACGCTTTTACTATCCTGCTTTATATTCTTGGCTAGCTTACCTTCATACCATCTTTTCTTCCCGTATTGTCTTTTTGGTTATCTTCTGTTGTTCTTTAAACATTACCCAATCCTCTTGCTTCCCGCTCATCTTTGCTACGTTGTACTTCTTCGTTTTAATTTTTATACTGTCCCTGATGTTCCTTGTCAGCCACGGCCGCCCTTTTCTCCTCTTGGAATCTTTCTTCCTCCTAGGAATGAACTGATCCTGCACCTTCTGTATTATTCCTAGAAATACCTGCCATTTTTGTTCCACTGTCATCCCTGCTAGTGTATCTTTCCAGTCAACTTTGGCCAGCTCCTCCCTCAGGCTCCATAGTCCCCTTTATTCAACTGCAACACTGACACCTCCGATCTACCCTTCTCCCTCTCCAATTGTAGATTAAACCTGACCATGTTATGGTCACTCCCTCCTAATGGCTCATTAACCTTGAGGTCCTTTATCAAATCCGGTTCATTACATAACACTAAATCCAGAATTGCCTTCTCCCTGGTAGGCTCCAATACAAGCTGTTCTAAGAATCCATCACAAATGCACTCTACAAAGTCCCTTCCATGGGGTCCAGTACCAACCTGATTTTCCCAGTCTACCTGCATGTTGAAATCCCCCATAACAACCACAGCATTACTTTTGCTACATGTCAATTCTAACTCTCGATTCAACCTGCGCCCTATGTTCAGGCTACTGTTTGTGGGCCTGTAGATAAGTCCCATTAGAGTCTTTTTAGCCTTACATTTCCTTAGTTCTATCTATACTGACTCCACATCTCCTGTTTCAATGTCACCCCTTGCAAGGGATTGAATTTAACTCCACACTAACAGAGCAACACCACCCACTCTGCACACCTGTCTGACTTTTCGATAGAAGGTATACCCTTGCATATTCAGCTCCCAGCCCTGGCCCTCTTGCAGCCATTCTCAGTCATTCCCACAACATCATTGTTGCCTATCAGAGATCTATCAGTATGAAATCCACAGAGTGATTCAAGGTGTACCAGGAGTAGCAAACATATCAGACGACATTATCATCCATGCATGAATTTGTGAAGAGCATGACAGGAGGTTGAAACTAGTGTTGACTAAACCTCAAGAAGCAGGGCTCACCGTGAATGAATTCAAGTTGGCGTCTCTGAGATGGATTTCATGGGACACAGACTCATGAGTGAAGGGCTGAACCCAGCCAAAGCTAAAGTGAAAGCTGTTGCAGATGCACGTGAACCTCAGAATGCAACTGAGATGAGGAGTTTTCTAGGACTGCTCAATTATAGTGCAAAATTCATTCCTAATTTTGCTACATTGGCAGATCCACTGAGAAATCTGACTAGGAAAGACGTACCGTTCCATATAACCATATAACAATTACAGCATGGAAACAGGCCATCTCGGCCCTTCTAGTCCGTGCCGAACACGTATTCTCCCCTAGTCCCATCTACCTGCACTCAGACCGTAACCCTCCATTCCTTTCCCATCCATAGAACTATACAATTTATATTTAAATGATAAAATCGAACCTGCCTCCACCACCTTCACTGGAAGCTCATTCCACACAGCTACCACTCTCTGAGTAAAGAAGTTCCCCCTCATGTTACCCCTAAACTTCTGTCCCTTAATTCTCAAGTCATGTCCTCTTGTTTGAATCTTCCTTACTCTCAGTGGGAAAAGCTTATCCAAGTCAACTCTGTCTAACCCTCTCATCATTTTAAAGACCTCTATCAAGTCCCCCTTAACCTTCTGTGCTCCAAAGAATAAAGACCTAACTTGTTCAACCTTTCTCTGTAACTTAGTTGCTGAAACCCAGGCAATATTCTAGAAAATCTCCTCTGTACTCTCTCTATTTTGTTGACATCCTTCCTATAATTAGGCGACCAAAATTGTACACCATACTACAGAATTGGCCTCACCAATGCCTTGTACAATTTTAACATTACATCCCAATTTCTATACTCAATGCTCTGATTTATAAAGGCCAGCACACCAAAAGCTTTCTTTACCACCCTATCTACATGAGATTCCACCTTCAGGGAACTGTGCACAATTATTCCCAGATCCCTCTGTTCAACTGCATTCTTCAATTCCCTACCATTTACCATGTACGTCCTGTTTTGATTTGTCCTGCCAAGATGCAGCACCTCACACTTATCAGCATTAAACTCCATCTGCCATCTTTCAGCCCACTCTTCCAACTGGCATAAATCTCTCTGTAGACTTTAAAAATCTACTTCATTATCCACAACACCACCTATCTTGGTATCATCTGCATACTTACTAATACAATTTACCACACCATCATCCAGATTATTGATGTACATGACAAACAACAGTGGACCCAACACAGATCCCTGTGGCACCCCACTAGTCACTGGCCTCCAACCTGACAAACAGCCATCCGCCATTACTCTCTGGCATCTCCCATTCAGCCACTGTTGAATCCATCTTGCTACTCCACCATTAATACCCAACAATTGAACCCTCTTAACCAACCTTCCATGAGGAACCTTGTCAAAGGCCTTACTGAAGTCCATATATACAACATCCACTGCTTTACCCTCATCAATTTCCCAAGTAACCACTTCAAAAAATTCAAGAAGATTCGTCAAACATGACCTTCCAGGCACAAATCCATGTTGACTGTTCCTAATCAGACCCTGTTTATCCAGATGCTTATATATATTATCTCTCAGTATCCTTTCCATTAATTTGCCCACCACTGACGTCAAACTAACAGGTCTATAATTGCTAGGTTTACTCTTAGAACCCTTTTTAAACAATGGAACAACATGCGCAGTACGCCAATCCTCCAGCACTATTCCCGTTTCTAATGACATTTGAAATATTTCTGTCATAGCCCCTGCTATGTCTACACTAACTTCCCTCAATGTCCTAGGGAATATGCTGTCCGGACCAGGAGACTTATCCAATTTTATAATTTCTCACTTTTATACTTCGTCTTCTTTGAATCTCATAGTTTCCATAGCTACTCTACTTGTTTCCCTTACCTCACATAATTCAATATAACCATATAAACCATATAACAATTACAGCACGGAAACAGGCCATCTCGACTCTTCTAGTCCGTGCAGAACACGTATTCTCCCCTAGTCCCATATACCTGCGCTCAGACCATAACCCTCCATTCCTTTCCCGTCCATATAACTATCCAATTTATTTTTAAATGACAAAAACGAACCTGCCTCCACCAGCTTCACTGGAAGCTCATTCCACACAGCCACCACTCTCTGAGTAAAGAAGTTCCCCCTCATGTTACCCCTAAACTTCTGTCCCTTAATTCTCAAGTCATGTCCCCTTGTTTGAAGCTTCCCTACTCTCAGTGGGAAAAGCTTTTCCACGTCAACTCTGTCTATCCCTCTCATCATTTTAAAGACCTCTATCAAGTCCCCCCTTAACCTTCTGCGCTCCAAAGAATAAAGCCCTAACTCCTTCGTGAATACCGAAGAAAATAAATTGTTCAATGTCTCCCCCATCTCTTTTGGCTCTGCAGATAGCTGTCGACTCTGACTCTAATGGACCAATTTTATCCCTCGTTATCCTTTTGCTATTTATATAGCTGTAGAAACCCTTTGGATTTACTTTCACCTTACTTGCCAAAGCAACCTCATATCTTCTTTCAGCTTTTCTAATTTCTTTCTTAAGATTCTTTTTACATTCTTTATACTCCTCAAGCACCTCATTTACTCCATGCTGCCTATAATTATTGTAGATCTCTCTCTTTTTTTTTTTTTTTTGATGATGCTTTGTCGATTGCAGCGGCTCTGGAAGTTGTTGAGGGACAATTTGACAACATGAAATTGCAAGATACCAAGACTGGGCAAGTTAACCAGCTGTCCTATGGTAGACCAAGATGTAAGCCTGAACATGAGATCAAGTGTTACAGGTGTGGCAACAAGGGTCACATAGGGAAAGATGCATGTTGTCCAGCAAAAGGTAGAACATGTAGGAAATGTGGAGACAAAGATCATTTTGCAAAGAAATGTAAATGTAAGGCCAGGGACAAGACAAGTGATTACAGCAAGAAAGGGAAGTCCAGTGAAAGAAAGACAGACCTTGGCAGAAAAAGAAGGGTCATGTCCGTCACGTAGATGGTGATGAAGACAGTGATGAAGCTGGTGAGCATGCTGTTAAAAGGAATGATCAGTTTGCATTGAATGATAGCGATCACAAGAAAGTTTCAGTGACCATCGGAGGTGTTACAGTGCCAGTGATTGTAGATTCTGTTAGCTTGAAATCTCCCACAATCACTACCTTGTGCTTACTACTAATATCTGCGATCTCCTTACATATTTACTCTTCCAATTCTCGCTCCCCATTTGGCGGTCTATAATACACCCCTATAAGTGTTGCTACCCCTTTCCCATTTCTCAGTTCCACCCAAATAGCCTCCCTAGACGAGCCCTCTAATCTATCCTGCCAAAGCACTGTAATATAGTAATATCTTCCCTGACAAGCAATGCAACACCTCCACCTCTTGCCCCTCCAATTCTATCACACCCGAAGCAAAGAAATCCTGGAATATTTAGTTTCCAATCACAGCCCTCCTGCAACCATGTTTCACTGATCGCCACAACATCATACTTCCAGGTGTCAATCCAGACTCTAAGTTCATCCACCTTTCTTACAATGCTCCTACCATTAAAATAAACACATTTAAGAAACCCACCCTCTCTTATTCTCTGTTTATTGTCTTTTTCTTCTTTCTCCCCTACATTTTGGGTCAGAGTGCTACCCTTCTCTGCCTCCTGCCTCAAACACTGACTGCTAGCTTTCCCTATTTGAGTCCCTCCAGTTTAGTAGTGAACAGAGACAGACATTCAAAGCACTGAAACAGAGTCTAATGAGTTCAGAAACCCTTGGATATTATGACCCAGCTGCACCAACAAAAGTCATAGCAGATCCTAGTGCGGTCGGCCTGGGAGCAGTGCTGGTACAGACACATGCAGATGGATCTAGAATCATAGCATATGCCAGTCGATCTTTAACCAGCGTGGAGAGAAGGTATTCTCAAACAGAGGAAGAAGCACTGGGGCTAGTGTGGGCTTGTGAAAGCTTCCATGCTTACTTGTACGGCATTTAATTTGAACTTGTTACAGATCACAGCCGCTGGAATTGATCTATTCAACAAGGTTTAAGCCATGTACCAACTGGGTGCTGAGACTCCAACAGTACAAGTACAAATTAGTCCACATTGCTGGAAAAGCAAACATCGAGGACCCGCTGTCGAAAGTGTTGAAGGATGAACAGCTGAGAGCAACATCCACGCTAGAGATGGAATTAGACAACTGTGCGCTTCGTCGCAATTCAGTCAACGCGAACAGCGGTGACAACGAAATAAGTTGAAAGGGAAACAGAACTTCATCCTGAACTCAAAGATAGTAGAGAGAATATTCATAGTGGGCAATGGGATCAATGCCCTTACAAAGCATATCTATATTACTAAAAGTATGTTCTTGACCGGTTTTGGCCATCTGTGCTGCAATTTCCGAGAGAACGCCGCCACCTACGGCCGTCATTTTTGGCCACCTTGCTCAGAGCTCCCCTCCGCAGTATGTGGGCCGAGGATTTTTCCTGTCGATGAAAAATGACAGAGATATTAATGCTCTCTCTCTCTCTCCCTCTCTCTCTCTCTCTCTCTCTCTCTCTCTTCTCTCCTCTCTCTTCTCTCCTCTCTCTTCTCTCCTCTCCCCCTCTCTCTCTCTCTCGCTCTCTCTCTCCCTCTCTCCCCCTCTCTCCTCCCTCTCTCCCCCTCTCCCCCCCTCTCACCCCCTCTCACTCCCTCTCTCTTCCCCTCTCTCTCTCTCCCTCTCTCTCCCTCTCTCTCCCTCTCTCTCCCTCTCTCTCCTGAAAGATGGCAGATGGAGTTTAATGCTGATAAGTGTAAGGTGCTACATCTTGGCAGGACAAATCAAAATAGGACGTACATGGTAAATGGTAGCGAATTGAGCAATGCAGTTGAACAGAGGGATCTAGGAATAACTGTGCACAGTTCCCTGACGGTGGAATCTCATGTAGATATGATGGTAAAGAAAGCTTTTGGTGTGCTGGCCTTTATAAATCAGAGCATTGAGTATAGAAGTTGGAATGTAATGTTAAAATTGTACAAGGCATTAGTGAGGCCAATTCTGGAGTATGGTGTACAATTTTGGTCGCCTAATTATAGGAAGGATGTCAACAAAATAGAGAGAGTACAGAGGAGATTTACTAGAATGTTGCCTGGGTTTCAGCAACTAAGTTACAGAGATAGGTTGAACAAGTTAGGGCGTTATTCTTTGGAGCGCAGAAGTTTAAGGGGGGACTTGATAGAGGTCTTTAAAATGATGAGAGGGATAGACAGAGTTGACGTGGATAAGCTTTTCCCACTGAGAGTAGGGAAGATTCAAACAAGAGGACATTACTTGAGAATTAAGGGACAAAAGTTTAGGGGTAACATGAGGGGGAACTTCTTTACTCAGAGAGTGGTAGCTGTGTGGAATTAGCTTCCAGTGAAGGTGGTGGAGGCAGGTTCGATTTTATCATTTAAAAATAAATTGGATAGTTATATGGATGGGAAAGGAATGGAGGGTTATGGTCTGAGTGCAGGTAGATGGGACTAGGGGAGAATACGTGTTCGGCACGGACTAGAAGGGCCGAGATGGCCTGTTTCCATGCTGTAATTGTTATATGGTTATATGGTTATATGGTTGTCAGGTGGCTGCTTGCTGCCCAATTGTTTGCCTTGGCCTTTAAAATTGTTGCAACAGTTGGCTGCCAGCCCAATAATCCATTCGTCCCACAATGCCTATACTAGCCCTCTGGAAACCAACACTAACGTAACAGAAAGCCCCCACCCCCACTGGCAAGCAATATTGGAATTGGTGGAGAGGTGGAATATTGCGTTGGTGACCAGCCCTCCCGTGTGATGCTGGGACCCAACGGGTCCCACTTAGTCTATTCTTCGAATAAAAGATGAATTTTGTGTAATTTGTCAGTGAGATAGAGGTAGCAGATTGGTCACCCTGCATGCATTACGACCAAGGATCGTGTCATTAGCTCATGAAGGACATTGTGGCATCGTCGGTACTAAACAGACTTGATGATGGATACCAAATCACAAGCAGGAGCAACCTACCAGAACCAATTAGATGTACAAAGTTGCCAACAGGACCATGGGTTGACGTAGCTGTTGACTTTCTTGGACCACTTCCAACAGGTGTATCAATATAGTAGTGGTAGACTACTATAGCAGGTACTATGAGTATGCAGTGATGAAGTCCACGGCAGCAGAAAAGACTGTACAGGCATTAACAGAGATCTTCGCCAGACACGGCTTGCCTGTTACATTGTACTCCGACAATGGACCGCAGTTTGTTTCTGAGACGTTTGCTGAATACATGAGTATCACAGGCATCCATCATCACAAGGTGACTCCGAAATGGCCACAAGCTAACGGAGACGTAGAGAGACAAAATCAGTCCATAGTGAAGAGGATATAAATCGCTCATGCCGAAAGGAAAACTGGAATGAGGCACTGCTAGCAGACGTGGCTGTATATCGGGCAATCACTCACTCAACAACAGGGAATAGCCCAGCAGAAGCTTTGCTTGGAAGGAAATTTGCACTAAAATACCCGAAATGCAAGAGATCACGGAAGACCAGGAGCTGAGAGACTGTGATGCCGAAAAGAAAGGTACGGCAAAATGGTATACTGACTTGAAACGAGGAGCCTGGTGATGATGTGCTTGTGAGGCAAGTTGATGGCTGTAAGATAGACACTCCTTACCACTGCCAGCCATACCATGTTGTATCAAGGAGCGGCAGCATGGTGGCAGTCAAGTCTCCAGAAGGTGTTATCTACAAGAGGAATGTATCGAGTGTCAAAAAGTACATGTCCAGAGACACACAAAACGAGGTGGCCCAAAATCCACCAAAAGCCACCGATTCAGAGGGGCCAGACGACATTTATGAGGTGGTGACCAGAGTTCCAGAGGCAGCACGCTGCAATGCAGGTGGTGAGCAGAGAAGGTGTGTGGGTGACAACACCTTGACAGATTCAACAGACTCTGATGCTTCTGTGCCAACTGGTAGACCAAACCTTGAAAGGAGAATTCCCAAGCGATACGACGATTTGGTGTTGTAATGATACTGTTATTATGATGTTGTTTATTATGAGCAAGGAGGTTATTAAGGGGACGAGAGTGTAAAACGTTGCATTTGTTTTGTTGATGTAATGCATCTGGTTTGTAAGTTATTGGAACACAAATGAAAACAAATATGTCTTGTAAGAATTTAATTGGGAAGGATATTAGAAAGAATACATGTTAATTTATAGTATAAGTCTGGTAAAGGATGATTCAGGATGATGATCTGTAAATAAGATGACCTCTGCATCAGATGAGCTGGAGATCAGATCGGGTGGGGCTGTGTGAGTTAATAAACACAGAGACCAATGAATAACAATGTGTCAATATCAGTATTACTTCATATCTGCGGCCAGGTTGTGACATGGGAATAGTGTGGGGATGGATACAGGCTGTGAGGAGAGCTGGGCGTTAAACTCTAGACTTCATTCCTTTCTCAGCATTCCCAAACTTGTGTAACTGCTGCAGGCAGAATAGTTTGACAGAGTCATTGATGACGATTTCACACTCCTTGTGTGAAAAAGCGATCCCTTCCTATTAAATCATTCCCCCCTCACCTTAAACCGATGTCCTTTGGTTCTTAGTTCCCCAACATAGAAAAAGACTATGCTTAGTTTTACCAAATCAGTTGCTCATGATTTTGTCCACTTCTGTAAGATTATTCCTCATTGTTCTGTGCTCCAAGTCCTGCCAGAGACATTCTCACTCTGTAGCTCAGGCCCTTGAGGTTTGGTTTGCTAACTTGAGGAAGGACATTCTTGATATTGTGTAGCATAGTTTCACCAGGTTAATCCCAGGATGGCGATGATGAAAGAATGGATTGACTAGGTTTATATTCACTGGAATAAGCGAGATCGGTATTCCGAAAAACGCAAGGAATCATGGGATTTGTCAAAAGTCACTCGCTATAAAGAAGAAACAAACGAGGCGCTGACTGTATAAACTGCGGATACATTCGTATCTTTATTCATGATTTATGTATAAAAATACATTTAATCTGAGGAAGCGGGAGAGCGGGGTGTAACAGCGAGAGAGAGAGAGAGTGAGAGAGACAGAGAGAGAGAGAGAGAGAGAGAGAGAGAGAGAGAGAGAGAGAGAGAGAGAGAGGGGGAAGATGTGAGTGGGAAAGGGGAGAGCGCGCACAGACCCGCGCCCCATCCACAGCCGGGGTCGAGCCTGTGTCCCCGGCGCAGCAGGCAGTGCTGAAGCTGAACCACCGCTGGACCACCCCGTGAGTGAGTGTCCCCACCGGTGGCCGGCGCTCGGTCCCCGCTGCCTCCAACCTGTCCGTCTGAGTCACAACATCCTCCACCAGCTGGGTCTTTGATGCTGGAAGAATACCAGCAGGTCCAGTGGAACTGATTCCTTATCCCAGCTCCAACTGACTCACTGTTTACAATGACTCATGCCCCCCACTGAGGTGGCAAACCCACGGCCACTGTACAGGCGTAGAGAGAGGTGTCGCTGGCAGGCAGTGCCCGTCCCACCCAGGGACAGCCCCCCCCAGACTGGAACGGAGCTGGGCTGGAGCCCACGCTTCCCCCGTGCCCCACCCCACGCCTCCCCTGCATCCCCCCTCCCCCACACCCCTCCACGCCCCCTCCCCCACCGGGTATCCCCAACTCCCCCCCCACCCGCCGGGCCCCTCCACCACCAGTCAGTGCACAAATATCTTCCTGAGAGAGAGTAACTAAGTGACGCTGGTCAGGGTTCAGATATCGGGAGTACACAAAAATGCTGGAGAAACTCAGCGGGTGCAGCAGCATCTGTGGAGCAAAGGAAATAGGCAACGTTTAGGGCCGAAACCCTTCTCCAGACTGATGGGGGTGGCGGGGAGAAGAAAGGAAAAAGGAAGAGGAACCTGAGGGGTGAGGAAGGGGAGGAGACTACAAGGGCTAACAAAATTGGGAAAATTCATGCTTGCAGGATGCAGACACCCCAAGACTCCTCCAATTTCCGGTGTTGCTCACTCTGGCAATGGATGAGACCCAGGACAGAGAGGTCGCATGGAGAATGGGAGGGGGAGTTGAAGTGCTGAGCCACAGGGAGATCAGGTTGGTTATTGCGGACCCAGCGGAGGTGTTCGGCGAAATGATCGCCCAGCCTCCGCTTGGTCTCACCGATGTAGATCAGCTGACATCTAGAGCAGTGGATGCAATAGATGAGGTTGGAGGAGATGCAGGTGAACCTCTGTCGCACCAGGAACAACTGCTTGGGTCCTTGAATGGAGTCGAGGGGGGAGGTAAAGGGACAAGTGTTGCATCTCTTGCAGTTGCAATGGAAAGTGTCCGGGAGGGGGGTGGTACGGGACGGAAGGGAAGAATTGACAAGGGAGTTACGGAGGGAGTGGTCTTTGCGGAAGGCAGATATGTGGGGAGATGGGAAGATGTGGCGAGTGGTGGGGTCATGTTGGAGGTGGCGAAACTTACGGAGGATAACTTGTTGTATGTGATGGCTGGTGGGGTGAAAGGTGGGGACTAGGGGGACTCTGCCCTTGTTGCGAGTGCGGGGATGGGGAGAGAGAGCAGTGTTGCGGGGTATGGAAGAGACCCTGGTGAGAGCCTCATCTATTGTGGAGGAGGGGAATCCCCGTTCCCTGAAGAATGAGGACATTTCAGGTGCCCTGGTGTGGAACGCCTCACCCTGGGAGCAGATGCGGCATCGACGGAGGAATTGGGAGTAAGGGATGGAGTTCTTACAGGAAGCAGGGTGGGAAGAAGTGTAGTCCAGATAGCCATGGGAGTCAGTGGGTTTATAGTGGATGCCGGTCAGAAGTCTATCACCTGCGATGGAGATAGTGAGGTCAAGGAATGGTAGGGACGTGTCGGAAATGGTCCAGGTTTATGTGAGTGCCGGATGGAAGTTAGTGGTGAAGCGGATGAAGTCAGTCAGTTGTGTGTGGGTGCAGGAGGTGGCACCAAAGCAGTTGTCGATGTAGCGGAGGTAGAGGTCGGGGATGGGGCCCTGGTACGTATTGAACAAGGATTGTTCGACGTACCCGACAAAGAGGCAGGCGTAGCTGGGGCCCAGGCGTTTGCCCATAGCTACGCCTTGTATTTGGAGGAAATGGGAGGAGTCGAACGTGAAGTTATTGAGGGTAAGGACCAGCTCCGCTAGGCAGAGGAGAGTGTCAGTGGCTGGGTATAGGTTGCTTCTCCGGTCGAGGGCTTTGGGACCATCCTGGTGGGGGATGGAGGTGTAGAGTGACTGGACGTCCATGGTGAAGATGAGGGGGTGGGGGCCTAGAGAGTGGAATGCGTGGAGACGACGGAGAGTGTCTGAGGTGTCTTGAACATAGTGCATAGTTCCTTGAAGGTGGAATCTCATATAGATAGGGTGGTAAAGAAAGCTTTTGGTATGCTAGCCTTTATAAATCAGAGCATTGAGTTTAGAAGCTGGGATGTAATGTTAAAATTGTACAAGGCATTGGTGAGACCAAATCTGGAGTATGGTGTACAATTTTGGTCACCCAATTATAGGAAGGATGTCAACAAAATAGAGAGAGTACAGAGGAGATTTACTAGAATGTTGCCTGGGTTTCAACAACTAAGTTACAGAGATAGGTTGAATAAGTTAGGTCTTTATTCTCTGGAGCGCAGAAGGTTAAGGGGGGACTTGATAGAGGTCTTTAAAATGATGAGAGGGATAGACAGAGTTGATGAGATCAAGCTTTTCCCTTTGAGAATAGGGAATATTCAAACAAGAGGACATGACTTCAGAATTAATGGACAGAAGTTTAGGGGTAACATGAGGGGGAACTTCTTTACTCAGAGAGTGGTAGCGGTGTGGAATGAGCTTCCAATGGAAGTGGTGGCGGCAGGTTCGTTGGTATCATTTAAGAATAAATTGGATAGGCATATGGATGAGAAGGGAATGAGGGTTATGGTATGAGTGCAGGCAGGTGGGACTAAGGGAAAAAAATTGTTCGGCGCGGACTTGTAGGGCCGAGATGGCCTGTTTCCGTGCTGTAATTGTTATATGTTATATGTTATATGGTTAACATAGGTAGGGAGGGATTTAACCAAGGGGGATAGGATGGAGTCAAAGTATGTGGAAATGAGTTCGGTGGGGCACGAACAGGCAGAGACAATGGGTTTTCCTGGACAGTCAGGTTTGTGGATTTTGGGGAGAAGGTAAAATCGGGCCGTGCGGGACTGGGGAACGATGAGGTTGGAGGCTCGGTCGGGCAGGGCGTGGGAGTTGATGAAGTCGGTGATGGTGCTAGAGATAGTGGCCTGGTGCTCGTCAGTGGCGTCATGGTCCAGGGGTAAGTAGGAGGAGGTGTCCGAGAGTTGTCGCGTGGCCTCAGCCTTGTAGAATGGTTTCGTCCGAAGGGTTTCGGCCCGAAACTTTGCCTATTTCCTTCGCTCCATAGATGCTGCTGCACCCGCTGAGTTTCCCCAGCATTTTTGTGTACTTTCGATTTTCCAGCACCTGCAGTTCCTTCTTAAACACTTCAGATATCGAGAAGTGGAGTTGTTTCACTGAGGGATCTATTCTTGTAGTCTTCACCACTGACTGGAAATAAATTTGTGTTTTCGACATTTGCATTCAGTGTAAGGCAAGGATGTGGTGAGCAAGTGTGAACAGTTATCGAGAAAATCAACATGTAATTATTTGCCTGACAATTGTTTGATTGCCAGCAGAGTTCAACACCCTTTACTGGTGTCAAGGTATTTAGACATTAATAATACAGGAGATAAAACTTAGCACAAACATATTTCTGTTTAAAAAGATGTACAAAAACACTTTTTTTAAATGATATTGGGATGAGGATAGGTGATTGTGAGTGGGATATTTGTTATACTGATTGTATTGGGAAGGGTGATTATAGGATGATGGGTTGTATATATGACTAAGATACTGTATAGTATATGAGGATTTTTCTTTTCTTTTTTCTTATTTTCTCTTTTTTTGTATGGCTGTAAATATTTGGTTAGTGTATAAATGTAAATAATTTGGTGTACATATAGTGGCTGGTGTACAAATGGTGTACATATAGCTGCTGGTGTATATATGGTGTACATATGGTGTACATATAGCTGCTGGTGTACATATGGTGTACATATGGTGTACATATAGCTGCTGGTGTATATATGGTGTACATACGGTGTACATATAGCTGCTAAATTTGTATGATAATTATAAGCAGTTGAGTAAGGGGTGGGAATTAATAAGCTTTGGCTTCTTCCTGCTCTTCGGACACATACGATTTCATTTATTTATAGATATTGTTTATGATACTTTATAAATATTCTTATTTTGTTTTTTGTATGCGGTTTCACACTTGCTTTTTAGTCTTTTATTCTGTTCGAAATAAAGAATAAAATAAAATAAAATACATGTCATTACGCCCTACAGGAATCCGCTTGTGTAATTCTCAATCTCTTCATTGAACTGGTCATGGAAACATCAAATTATATTCATCTCTCCATCTCTTTATTTTTTCCCTGTCTCTCCTTCTATCTACCTTTCTGTCTCCCTCTCTCTCTTGGTGTCCCTGCCCCGTCCCTGTGTGTCAGTGTCTCTCTCTCTGTCTCTCTCTCGCTGTCTCTCTGTCTCTCCCTCTCTGTCTTTCTCTCTCTGTCTCTCTCTCTGTCTCTCTGTCTGTCTGTATCTCCCTCTGTCTCCCTCAGTTTCTCCTCCCCCCCCTCTCTCTGTCTCTCCCTTTCTCTGTCTCTCTCTCTGACTCTCTCCCTCTCTCTCTTTCTCTGTCTCTCTATCTGTGTGTGTGTCTCTCTCTCTGTCTGTCTCTCTGTCTCTGATTCTCTCTCTCTCTCTCTCTCTCTCTCTCTCTCTCTCTCTCTCTCTCTCTCTCTCTCTCTCTCTCTCTCTCTCTCTCTCTCTCTCTCTCTCTCTCTCTCTCTCTCTCTCTCTCTCTCTCTCTCTCTCTCTCTCTCTCTCTCTCTCTCTCTCTCTCTCTCTCTCTGTCAATTTCAATTTTTCAATTTCAATTAAAAAAACTTTATTGGCATGATAAAAAAACATTGTTATATTGACAAAGTCTAAAACATTTCATATATATTTGAAATGCATAAGTATAAATACAAGTATACAGTGCATGGATAGATATGTCCCTGTACATAAACTTGCAATAGGCCAATAGCCCTTTATTGATTGCTACACGTTCTTGTAGCTGTAAGCAGTACAACACAATAGCAAATTTAGCAATTCAATATTAATTTCTTAGTGTTAGTTAATGTCGATTAGTGTGTGCGTACAAATGTGCATGTTGGTCATTCACCGTCTCTCAGGTTATGGCATGCTGTTACGTATTGTAATGGTTTGTAATAACTTTTTGTCCATGAGTTCTCATGTACAGCACTTTGTGGCAACTGCGGTTGTTTAAAGTGCTTTATAAATAAAGTTATTATTATTATTATGCACCAAGATGTGCCGTATTTCCTTCGCCAAGGATTATTCTTAGTTTTGATGTATCAACTAGTTCTTTAAAATCAGGGGTTGCCACACTGAGTTTGTCAAAGTATGCTTTCCTTGTTTTGTCAAATTTATTGCATTTTAGGAGGAAGTGCACCTCTGTTTCAACCTCATCAGTCAAACAGTGGCCGCATATTCTGTTTTCTCTTGGTTGCCAGAATCTCTTCTGTCTTCCTTTTTCAAGTGGTCACTTAATCTGTATTTGGTGAGGGTCTGTCTCTGCTTTATGTCTCTAACAGTTGAGAGATGGTCTGCCAATTTATAATCTCTTTTTAGGGCACGGTAACATTCTAATCTGCTTTGGCTTTTGGTTTCTTTATCCCAATGTTCCAAGTACGTTTCTTAACATTGTTTGATAATTTGGTTCACTCTAATTGGTGATTGGGGGCCAGTATTGATCTGAGGCCGGTCAGGGTTTAACTGGATAGGGTTTAACTGAGTAGGGGTAGTTAATCTCAGTACCAACTGACACAGGGAACTCTTTTCTGGGTTCCCCTCTTGTGTTTGAAGGGCTTTAAACTGGAGGGTATCTGGGGGGCTAGATTTAAGGTGATTCCAAAAATTTAGTGCTCTTTTCTGGATATTTATAATCAGTGGGTATCTGCCTAGTTCCGCCCTACATGCGTTTGTTGGTGTTTTCCTTTGGATACGGAGGATGTTCCGACAAAATTCCGCATGCAGGGCCTCCGTTGAATGTTTTTCCCTATGGTGACTGAGCGGACCCCATACTTCACTACCGTAAAGCGCAATAGGCTGGATTACACTGTCAAATATTTTAAGCCTGATTTTAATTGGGATTTGGATGTTGTAGAATCTTCTTTTTATTGCATACAGAGCTCTTCGAGCTCTTTTAGTGCATTGACTGCCATATTGAATTCCCTGATGCTGAAATAGTTAGACCAAGGTAAGTATAGATCATAGTGTGTTCGATTACAATACCATTGAGAGTAAATTTGTATTTATCTTCCTGGCATCTGGGTCTTTTCTGAAAAATTATGATGTTGGTTTTCTTTAGATTTACTGCCAGGGACCAATTTTGGCAGTACTCATCAAGTAGGTCCAACTGTTGCTGCAGTCTCTGTTCTGTGGGGGACAGCAGAACCAAGTCATTCGCATAAAACAGGGATTTTACCTCTCCGTCCAGAAGACAGAGGCCCGGCGCTGTGCTCTAGTCCAACTTTACTGCCAAATCGTTGATATATACATTAAACAGTGTCGGGCTCAGATTGCACCTTTGCCGGACGCCTCTTCTCTGGGCGAAGAGATCAGTGCGTTTGTCCCCAATTTTAACGCTACATTTATTATTCAGATACATTGATTTGATAAGGTCATATACCTTTCCTCCTATACCACAGCCGAGGAGTTTGTAATAGAGCCCTTCATGCCAAATAGAGTCAAATGCTTTCTCAAAGTCAATAAAACAGGCGAATATTTTCCCATTTTTCGCTTGGTGTACATGTTTTTCAATGAGAGAGTGGAGGGTATAAATGTGGTCAGTGGTTTTGGGAGGAAGCCAATTTGGTTTTACTGAGAATGTTGTGTTTATTAAGGAAATCCTGCATTCTGTTGTTTATGATACAGCAGAATAACTTCCCTAGGCGGCTACTGACACAGATGCCACGATAATTATTTGGGTCTAATTTGTTTCCACTCTTATAAATGGGTGAAATAAGGTCTTGGCACCAAATATCAGGGAAATAATCTGAGTGTAGTATGATGTTGAACAGCCTAAGCACTGTGTCCTGCTGTACTTGAGCATTTCATTTTTGATGCTGTCTGGCCCACAAGCTTTCTTTGAGTGGAGGGATTTTATTTTTATGGTCAGTTCTTCCAAGGTAATTGGGGAATCAAGAGGGTTTTGATAATCTTTAATTACTGTTTCTAGTGTTTGGAGTTTTTCTTTGATATGGGAATAATTTGAGTTTATTTTATTTATTGGGATGTCCTTATATAGATTTTTGAAGTGTGCTCTCCAGATATCACCGTCTTGAATTGGTAGTGTTTGTAGTTTTGTTGTGCTCAGGTTATTCCACATATCCCAAAATTGGTTTTGATTCATGGAATTTTCAATTTCTTCAAGTCTCTTGTGAGTGTAGTTTTGTCTTTTGTTTCTAATCGTGTGTTTATACCTTTTAAGAGTTTCATTATATCTAATACGTAAGTCTGGGTTGTTCGGTTGACGGTGTTTTTGGTTCGATATTTTCCTCAGCTCTTTTCTGACACTTTTACACTCATGGTCGAACCATTTTTCATGGTTGTGTTTTTTGATAATTTTTCTCTTCTGTTTCACAAGGTCAGCTTTGATGGCTGCCTTGTGGAAGATCATATTAATGTCATTTATAGCCATGTTTACACCATCTCTAGTAGTCTCATATGGGTTTGTCTTGAATTTCAGTATTTTATTTGTGAGATCGGGTGAGTTCAGGGCCATGATAAATTTATCTCCACTATCTGAAGCCCATTTGTAAGTCTGATTTAGTTTATACAGCTTACTGGGTTCCTTTTTTACCTCTTTAGTCTGAACAGGAAATTTTAGGTACAGTTGATTTGACTATGGTCTGAGAGAGGGGATTGCTGCCTAACAGTGAATGCACTGATAGTGCACGGGTCTATGTCAGTAATTGCGTAGTCTACCACGCTAGACCCAAGAGCTGAGGAATATGTGAACCTTCCCAGCGAGTCCCCTCTGAGCCTACCATTAACTATGTACAGGCCCAAGGCTCGACAGAGATGCACTACCTCTCTTACCACTTTTATTTATTTCACAAACAAAGTTGAGTCCATGTTAAACAACATGGTCTCCATGGGTGTGCTAGAAGCGTTCAGCGAGCCCACCGAGTGGTTGTCCACCATGGTTGCCACGTTAAAAAAGGACAAGAATTAGATCCATGTGTGTGTTAACCCTAAAGACTTGATCCTACCCCATGAGGACAGTTGAGGATGTTGCAGCACAGGTCGGACAGGCCACCGTCTGCTCTGTCCTCGATGCAAAGAGCTCGTTTTGGCAGATACCACTCGACAAGGGGTCATCGAATCTGACCACCAGCCATTGTTGCCGATCCTGAATAAGCCGATCCAGAACAAGCCGATCCATGCTGCACCTGCCAGACTGCAATGTATTATGATGCAGCTCCAGCGTTTTGGCTTCACCATTGTTTACAAAAAAGGTACTGACATGCACGTTGCTGACACTCTCTCTCGTGCACCTCGAGTGTCCTGTGACCGCCACCCCTATGAATGGGAAGACCTTCTAGTGCTGGCGTCGACTTCGTCCCCACCAAGGAACTACAGTGCCTGGCCGAACATACTGCCGTGGACTCCGCACTACAATGACTATCATCAGTGATCAAAGGGGGTTGGCCGAACAAGTGCGCCAGCGCACCAGCAGAGGCACAGCCGTTCTTCCTAGTTCGCGACGAACTGGTCATACAGGACAGCGTTATTGTTAAGGGCCACAAGGTCGTGAACCCTTCCTCGCTGTACGACAAATACTACAGTGTGGCACACAGCGGACACCCGGGTGTTGATGCTACGATCGCCCACGCACAGTGCCAGTTCTACTGGCCTGGGATGGCCAAGTGCATTCGAGACCGTGTCTCGTCTTGCTCTACCTGCAACAGTCTTGCACCTCACCAGCAAAGGCAGCCCCTACTGCAACAACCTGCGCCAGCCTAGGCCTGGACCTTGGTGGCTGCTGAAATTTTCGAGTGGTGCGGTAAACATTACCTTGTCCTAGCCGACTTGTACTCGAACTGGTTCGAAGTAGACCTCCTGACCTCCCTCGCATCC